>NC_137437.1:37003600-37071100 GCF_964374335.1 Astatotilapia calliptera | reverse complement strand
AAGGTTTAATGTCATAACAGGCGTCAGTCACACACTAAAAGTTAGTGTGTAGCCCTTCTAATGCACAGATGTCAACATTTTATTGCCACTAGGTTTTTATATTGTTATTAATACATTTCTATACTGTTGATCATTGGTTTTTCCTCATATGGACACACTTGATCCTACATTATTACTACAGTTTCTGGTCTATTATTACTTGGTTATATGAATGTAATATTACCCAGCTGTCGTTTTACTAGGACATTATTTATGTAACGATAATACCATGCTGTTGTCCAAATTATTACCTCCTTGTTTCCACTTTATCACTGCACTATTACCACATTATTACTGAGCTGTAATAGAAAAGGCCACCAAGGTAGTAAGGAGAGTCCAACTGCACTGAGAGGCCGAGCTGGTCTGGACCATCAAGTCTTGTCCAGATTCTCACTGACACAGAATAACACACAAGTAAATTGTAGGACTTTACTTCAGTGGTAATTCAGACAGTAATACAAAGTAGAAGAAAGAAGGAGACTGGCTCCAGACCTGAAGCACTCCCAAACACAAGAACAGAACATATGATATGCCATGTTCTCAGTCAGAACATGCTATATCATGTTTAGATGGAAGCTAGCGAGCTAACCCTCCTGCTAATTTCTAACTCTGTTAAATTTAATAAATACATTCTGTTTTTATGGATGTTAAACTTAACTGTTACACCTGGTAAAGCAGCAACACTGATCATTTTATTACAGATGAAAGAATTTAGACAGTTTGTAACTCTCAGTGATGCTGCAGTGTTCGTTTGACTTTGGGACCTGAAGGGAGTTTGGGCCCAGGCACGGCTACGTCACACTTAAAGACCGGATAAAGCAGGAAATATACATGGTAAACTAAACAGTAACAAAACTGGAAACACCGAGTCAACGGCCCAGGCACCCAGGCAATAATGTTGTATTAAAGAAATTCTGTTTAAAGAGCTCAAAGAAAGAAAGTTCTAACGATGCTATGAATGAAGGTCAAAGTCAAAAGCTCAGCCAGCCCAGGTACTCGAGTATATAGATCCTCATCCACCTGCTGCTCGTTACACTCAGGGGCAGAAACAGGACCTCGGTTTGGGGTTTCAGAAAGCTGCTGATCTCAGACCTGCACAGCTTCAGCACATGATGTTTTCTCTGACACAAGTAATAAAACCTGAAGGTCAAAGGTCGTCACCTTTATGTTGAACTAAAACTTCTGATCTGAATTCTTTCACTGTTTTTTGCCAATAGAGTGTTATTTATCATAAACTAATTCAGAGTCCTTCACAGAGTAACCAGAGATGAGCAGATATTTTTACATATAAAACTTTCTATAAAACCATCGCAGAGAGCACAATAGGGTGGAAGTTCATAGCCTCTGACTTCACCTGGGTGCTGACTGTACCTGCCATCTGGGATCCTTCAGCAAAGCAGTTCATGAGAGAAGCTGCGACTCAGGTAACATCATTTATTAAGAGCTCTGAGATCCTGAAATGTTCAGAGGATTCAGTTTTCTTTCACTTGCAGGCAGGACTCGTTACAGAAGGAACTCAACACCACCTGATCATCGCACTGGAACCAGAGGCAGCCTCAGCCTGGTGTATGAAGCTGCCAGCTGATGGCTTCATCACTCAGAACCATGATGGAGGATCACTGGATCAGTGTCCAGGAACACAGTTCATAGTGGTGGACTGTGGAGGTACTCTATGTGACACTCACAAACATTCATCCACAGACACGCTGGAAACATCTGTCTGCTGCTGCAGGAAGTCAGCTTTCATCACTTCCTGTGTGTTTCAGGTGGAACCATCGACATCACAGTTCATGAAGTCCTGGATGGAGGAGCCCTGAAGGAGCTGCACAAGGCCTCAGGAAATGATTTGGGGGGACAAAGTGTGGACAGGAAATTCAAAGAGTTCCTCAGAGAAATCTTCAGTCATGGTGTCTGGGATGAATATGAACAAAACTTTTCCAGTGAGGTTCAAAGGATAATGTATGATTTTATGATTCTCAAAAAGGTAGATGATGATGTTCAGATAGTGTGTCCATATAATCTGGGAACACTGGCTCAGGAAAGACAGGAAATAGAAAGGTTCTTTGAATCAGTGCGAGGTGCTTCCTGGGATGAAGGATGCATCAAAATCTCCAAAGAGACACTGAGGTCTTTCTTTGCTGAGAGTCTGAAGGGCATCACTGACAGTCTCAGAGAAATCCTGAATAAAGATCTAAACGTCGAGTACATTCTGTTAGTGGGGGGCTACGCTGAAAGCCAGATTCTACGGCAACATGTTATTGATCAGTTTGGTGATCAGTGTAAAGTCCTGTGTCCTTGTAGGCCCCAGGAAGCGGTCGTGAAGGGAGCTTTGGAGTTTGGAAGACACCCAGCAGTGTTGGCATCTCGAAAATCTGCCTTTACGTACGGGTTTGCAGATTCAGAGAAGTTTGATCCGTCCAAACATAAGAAAGAAAAGAAATCTGTAGTCCAAGGGGAGGAGTTTTGTGGAGATATTTTCAGGAAACTTGTGGAGGAAGGTGAAGATGTTGGCTGGGATGAAACCAGAGAGCTCATCTTTAATGTTCTGGAAGCTAAAGAATATCACACACATGTAAGAATCAGGTTTTATCGCACACAAAGAAGAAATCCTCTGTATGTGGATAAAGAGGGAGTGGAGGAAGTCGGTTTACTCATTGTAAGAATGCCCACTACACGAGGCAGGAAGCATGAAGTCAAACTGAACATCACATTTGGCTCCACTGAGATAACGGTCACAGGCACAGGGTTAGTTTATGGGTCTAAAGAATCAGCCATGATTGACTTCATGACCAGATCATGAAGATTTGTACAAACACTGAGAAGCCAGCAGCTTGTGTCTCTGTGTTCGTCCTGCTATGGACCAACAACCCTGCCTCTCATCCAGTAACTGCAGCCTACCCCATCACCCTATGATGGGGTTAGATTTTATTATTGTCATTTGTATTGGGAAATATTTAAATATATCTGCTTAGAGGTATATAATCGATTGTGTAGTGATAGGATGTGTGATTTTTAGCAGTCTGCAAAGGCTTTGTGTGCTCTGGCATTCACACCCACATCCTGGGAGCATGGGAGAGGTCCACCTTGTTTTATTGTTTTATGGTAGGATAAACGTAGCTATGTCAATTTTAGGCTAAGTACCTTTTGTTTAGATGAACTGCTGGACTTCCAGACCAGCAGGTTTAGGGAAGTCTTTATAAGGTCACACACTGACCCCCCCCCCCCCCCCCCCCACACACAGACAAGGTATTCTTTGTTCACATGTATACCTATGTCAGATGTTATATGGTAATGACCCTGTCAAAAGAAAATTGTACATAGTGTGATCAGCTTCATGAAATGTGTTTTTTTATTGATCACTAAGCAAATGTCTACGTGACTTTTGACTTTAACTCTTGTGTGATAAACTTATTAACAACTAACAGCTTCCTCTTTTCTAAGAACATACAGATTTAGAAAAGAGGAAGCTCAGCTCTGAGTTCTTAGAATAACTTTGTTATCTTTGTACACACACAAGCTTGTATAAATAAAGAACGCAGACAGTGACAGAGCGCGAGTCCGTGAGTGTCTCCTGCGAGTACGAGCGCTCTGTGACCGTCCTCACGAGTAAAGACAACTGCAGTGTTTGTGTTTTCTAACTCGGGTGTCTCAGCTGAAGAATTGTGGGGCGATTCTTAGAAATTCCCTGTCAGACCCTATGCATATTCATGTAACCACAATAAAAGGAGTGCTATGGGGAACCTGGCTGAGAGCCTGACGGAGGTCAAGTGGGTGGAACAACACTTGGCTCCAGGCAGGCCTCCCTCGTGCATGAGTGACCCAAAGAACTTTGGTGACTTGTGTCTTGCTTTTTGCTGTGTAGCAAATTGTCCTTAACGTTCCAGCGAATAGGTTTACGCTACAAACCCATCACCCTACTTTGGATAACTTTTATGGATGGACAGATATTTTCTGATGATCAAACCTTTGTGGGGGTTTGTTTTGTTTTATCATTTTATATGGAAATGACTGTTATTGGTGTCATGGTACAGCTGTGTGGCAGGCAATGAGAGTAACTATTCTGAATACTTTGGATTACTTCATATATTATCATGCTGTTTACAACTACATGAATGTCCTATTGCTGTGTGATTTATTACTATTACTGAAGGTTACTCTCCACACCAACACCAGCCACATGTTTAAATCTTGATATAAATGAGTAACAGTAGGTGGACATTAGGTAAGGCTGCACGTTTTGCTTCGATCTCATATAGAAACTATTCCTCGCGTATAAAAAACAGGTCCGCGGCTCTGAACCGTAGTAAAGGGACCTCTGGCTAATACGTCGGGTTCGTGTCGGCTCGTAGCTGAAAACTAGCTTTACTTGGTTGTCTGGGTCACTTTGCTAGCGAGAGACAGAGAGAGACGTTGAAAGGCTCCAACAGAACTTATTGTTTCAGAGGAAAACAGGAACACAGCGTACAGTCGAGTCTTAACAGCTTACTTACAGCTGGGCTCGTCAGGCTCTCTGTTTGGCTGCAGTGGTTATTATTATATTTACATGCTTCCAGCTCCTGTTCCTGCTCGGTGACAGCTCGTACTTTTCCTTTCTCTCCCTCCTCGCTCACAGACACATCACGGGTCCATCCTCCCAGCAGCACGGACTACACTGCCCATCAGGCTGCATGCTTTAGGGCGATGCCTGTAACTCTGCCTGTTGCCTTCATAGTAAATCATTTTTTGAACAATAATTTTTTAAAAATATTTCTTCATGTTATTATGTGGGCTGTGAGATTTAGACACAGACATCAGAGCCTCTTAATGCCTGTTTTGTTTGGGTTTGTTTGGAATTACCAAAAATAGAGAGGACATAGCCGAACATATGAAACAGGAAAAGACCGTCGTGTAATCCATCATATGAGGACAATACATGTTGTTTATTTATTAATATACAACATGTAGAAAATGTGGACCAAATAAAGATAAAAATGAAATAAGGACAAAATGTGTCGGCTTGAATTCTTCCTTGATTCTTCTAATAAAAACACCTGCTTGCAGCACACGTGTCATTGATCTTCACTGTACTAGACTCATTGGGGGTGTGTTTGAATGACTGTGTGCGACCTGATCCAATCACAGTGTAACATACTTAGATCTATTCTTCACATCACCATCTCCTTTCTTTAGACCAGGGGTAGGCAACTGCAGGCCTCGAGTGCCGGTGTCCTGCAGGTTTTAGATGTGTCCATGATCCATCACAGCTGATTTAAAGGGCTAAATGACTCCTCAGCATTTCCTGAAGGTCTCCAGAGGCCTGGTAATGAACTAACCATTTGATTCAGGTGTGTTAACCCAGGGTGCGATCTAAAACCTGCAGGACACCGGCACTCGAGGCCTGGAGTTGCCTACCCCTGCTTTAGACGATCCCTTCCCTGTCATGGAGTGTTTGTGTCACGGTCTGTGGACTCAGTGTTTTTCTGTTTGTATTTGTTATCCTTGATTTCATGATGTGTTTTGATCCTCTTGGTTTTGATTTCCGTCTCTAGTATTCCCAGCTCCTTAGTTCCTTAGCATGTCTTGTGCCAGTGTCCCTTTGTTCTCTGTTAACTGTAAACTTGTAGTCAAGTCCGCGTCTGTTTCCTGTTTTACTTTGAAAGTCTGTGTCTATGTCAATGTGTTGAGTTTTGCCTCCCCTTTGTCTTGTCATGTCAGATGAGTCCCAGCTGTGCTCTCCTCCTGTTTCTCATTCCCTAATCACCTCCGCATGTATCTAAGCCCTGTGTTTTGTCTCTGCCAGTTGTTGCGTCCACGTTAGTTGTGTGTGAATCCCGGTCTAGTTAAACTATCTTAGTTCGAGTTTTTGTTTGTTGTGTTGTCAAGTTTGTGTTGCCAGCAGATGAAGCTGCCGTCTTAAGTTAATGTTTTGCCTCGGAGTCCTGCACTTGGGTCCAGCTCATCACGACAGTTTGTCTGAACATACTTCAGTATACTGTACCTCAAACACCAGAGTTATAGCCATAACCATACATGAACTAAGACTACCTGAGCACAGAGACGTACACCTCTGTGTTACTAATGATTCAGTCTAGTGCAGAGAAGATCAATGAAACATCACTTGTGTTATTCAGCAGCGTATTTCTGGTTTCTTTGCATTCCAGCTGCTGCTTCACTGGAAACAGTTCAAAGTGAAACTACATGAGTTTGAGCAGGTTCATCCAGAGAAACGTCCGTGAGCTCCTGCTGTCGACGTGCTTTAGAAGAGTGAGCTCAGTAAGAAGCTGAGGAAGACGAAGATGTTTGCTGTGTTTGTGATCCTGCTGCAGGGTAAGCTGTCCTCCCTCCACCTGACCTCAGTCAGATGTCATTACTTTAGTCCTTGCTTTTTAAATATTTATGATCCTCAAATTCTTCACTCATTTTTCACACACTGTTGCACTTTTGTAACAAAGAGGACTCAACATATTAAAATAATGCTACTGTAACTGTTTCAGGCTTTATTTTGAAGAGTTATAAACAAAAATGTCAATACAAATATGGAAACCATTTATAGACATCAATAATCTCACGAATTGTAAGGAGAAGGGTATTTTTGACAGTATTAACAGCATGGCTACTGATGTAAGATGTTGCTCTGTACTCATTCTGGTTGACCTCAGTGCGGTCCGACCCCTGGCTGCCCTCCATGCCAGCATCTTTGGGCAAGATGTCCAGGAAACCCCAAGTTTCCCCAATGCCTTCATTACACTGTTTATCAGGATGTGAATGATAGAAAGTACTCACATGTACAAAAACATGCTCGTGTGGATGAAGTAATGAGACCTGATGATGTGTCGCAGTAGAAAAGCAGTACAAAAGAATCAGTCCATTTATCATTTCCTATAATTTTATGTTGATGATATTTAGCTGTATAAACCTGTCCAGCTCACCTGCCGGACACTAATCAGGTTTCCCCCTGATTAGTGACACGGCAACAGTTACCTTGTTTGAACGACTGAGGCCATGATGAACTACAGCAGGTAAAAGTATTGAATATGCCACCAATTTTCTAAGTAAATATATTTATAAAGGTGCAGTTGACATGAAATTCTCTCCAGATGTTGGTAACAGTCCATCCAGTCTACATTCAAAGAAATCAAACCATAGATGTCCATAGATAAAAGTTATGTGTCTCCCACACAAACAGTCTGAAGGTTCTGTGGATGTGTCGAGGGGGCCAATAACCCAAAGTGACCAGCGTCCAAGAGTTGGGTCAGGCGACTGGCTGGGCCGTTCCAGCAGCTTTAAAACTTTCTCTGAAACCAGCTGAATGTTTCCTCTGCTGTGTTTGGGATCATCCTCTTACCGAAACTCCACCCTCGTTTCATCTTTATCATCCTGGTAGATGGCAGCAGATTTTTATCAAGAATGTCTCAGAACATTTGTCCATTCATCCTTCCTTCAATGATATGAAATGGTCAGTGCCATGTTCTGAAAAACAGCCACACGCTATCACGTTGTCACCTCCAAACATCACTGTGGGTGTTTTGTAGTTTCTCAGGTGAACTGTGATGGACCAACATTGTAAAGCGCTTTTCGAGACACCCAAAGCGCTTTACAATCCCACTATTTAGTCACTCTCATATTCACACACTGGTGGAGGCAGCTACAGTTGCTCGCTTTCTATGCTCGCTTCGAGGCTGCAGCTAAGGACTCCAACAATGCTAGTGCTAGCGGTGCTAACGGCTGCAGACAGGAAGATACTGCCAGCACCGGAAACGTGCTCGTCATCTCCGAGCATGAAGTAAGGAGAGCCTTCAAGAGAGTGAACACCAGGAAAGCAGCAGGACCAGACAGCATCCCAGGTCGTATCCTCAGAGACTGCGCACACAGGGGCACCACAGGGGACTGTCCTCTCCCCCTTCCTCTTCACCCTCTACACCACAGACTTCAGCCACTGCACAGAGACCTGCCATCTTCAGAAGTTTTCTGATGACTCTGCGGTGGTTGGATGCATCAGCAGGGATGATGAGACAGAGTACCGGGCTGTGGTCGACTCCTTTGTCACGTGGTGTGAGCAGAATCATCTGCAGCTCAACGTGGCAAAGACCAAGGAACTGATCGTGGACTTCAGGAAGACCAGGAAACACTTGACCCCTGTTTCAATTCAGGGGGTCAGTGTTGACATTGTGGAGGACTATAAATACCTTGGAGTACACATTGACAATAAACTGGACTGGGCTACAAACACCACAGCACTTTACAGGAAGGGCCAGAGTCGTCTCTATTTTTTGAGGCGACTGAGGTCCTTCAACATCTGCCAGAAAATGCTGAGGATTTTCTATGAGTCTGTGGTGGCCAGTGCGATCCTCTATGCTGTTGCATGCTGGGGGAGCAGGCTGAGGGTCGCAGATGCCAACAGACTCAATAAACTGATCCGTAAGGCCAGCAATGTTGTGGGGATGGAGCTGGACTCCCTCAAGGTGGTGTCGGAGAGGCGGATGCTGTCCAAGATAAAGACAATGTTGGATAACACCTCCCACCCACTCCATGACATGTTGGTCAGTCACAGGAGCTCGTTCAGTGAGAGACTGAGATTACCGAAAAGCACCACTGAACGACACAGGAAATCATTCCTGCCTGTGGCTCCCTGTACAACGCATCCACTTAACACACTGTTTGCTGCTACAGCTACACATGTTTCTTTTCCAACTATTTATTTATGAGTGACTTATGTATGTATGTATGTATATATATGTATATATTGTACTATTCTTAGTTAGCGTATTGTCTGTCTTGTCTTAATGTTGGTTTAAAATGGAGCACTGTAACAAAAAATAATTTCCCCCAGGGATCAATAAAGTATTCTGATTCTGATTCTGATACCAGCTAGCTCCTGTGTTCACTGAGATATTCAACATCTCTTTATCTCAGTCGGTGATCCCCACATGCTTCAAAGAGTCCATCATTGTTCCTGTCCCGAAGAAACCCCACCCTGCTTCTCTCAATGACTATCGCCCTGTAGCCCTCACCTCAGTAGTGATGAAGTGCTTTGAACGCCTGGTCAGAGACTTCATCATTTCTTCACTACCAGACACACTGGACCCACTACAGTTCGCTTACCGTCCAAATCGTTCCACAGACGATGCCATCTCTCATCTCCTCCACACATCACTCACTCACTTGGACACTAGAAGGGGGAATTATGTTAAAATGCTCTTCATAGACTACAGCTCTGCATTTAACACCATAATTCCCTCCACACTCACCACCAAGCTGGAGCATCTGGGACTCAGCTCATCTATGTGTCAGTGGATCTCCAACTTCCTAACTGGCAGACCACAGGCAGTAAGGATGGGCGGACATGTCTCAGCCTCCACCACTCTCAGCACTGGAGCCCCCCAGGGGTGTGTTCTGAGCCCCCTGCTGTACTCTTTGTACACATATGACTGTGTGGCCACTACCAGCTCCACCACCATCATCAAGTTTGCTGACGACACCGTCGTGGTGGGCCTGATCTCTGATAACAACGAGACGGCCTACCTGAAGGAGATTAGGAATCTGGAGAACTGGTGCCAGAGGAACAACCTCCTTCTAAACGTCAGTAAGACAAAGGAGCTGATAGTGGACTTCAGCACTAAGCAGGAGAGGAACTACCAGACCCCCGTCATCAACGAGTGCCCAGTGGAGAGAGTGGACAGCTTCAAATACCTCGGAGTTCACATCACGCAGGACCTGTCATGGTCCTGTCACATCAACACCGTGGTGAAAAAGGCCCGACAGCGTCTCTACCACCTCAGACGCTTGAGAGACTTCCAACTGCCCTCCAAGGTGCTCAGGAACTTTTACTCCTGCACCATAGAGAGCATCCTGGCGGGAAACATCTTAACCTGGTTCGGGAACAGCACCATGCAGGACAGACGAGCTCTACAGAGGGTTGTGCGGTCAGCTGAGCGCACCATCCGCTCCGAGCTCCCTGACCTGCACTCAATCTACAGCAGGCGGTGCTGGACCAAGGCCAGGAAGATGGTGAAGGACCTCAGCCATCCCAACAACAGACTGTTCTCTCTGTTGAGGTCAGGAAAGCGATTCCGCTCCCTGAAGACCAACACAGAGAGACTGAGGAGGAGCTTCTTCCCGCAGGCGATACGGTCTCTCAATCACACCACCACACAGTACTGACCCACACATATGGTTCTTACACACACACTGGACTTTCTGGACTTTGGTTTTGCACAACACTGGTCACTATATTCTTCATTTCCGGTTTATACTTGTACAGCTGCTGTTATTGTGTATATATTTATTTATATTTAGATTTCTTCATACATTCTTATATAGTTCTATATTGTGTATTTTGTTGTACAGTTATTTTATTTTCAACTTTAATTTATATATTTATCTTTTATCTTATTCTTCCCAGTTAAATTTACCCTTCATTCTAATTTGTGTTGTACAGTTATTTCATTTTTAACCTTAATTTATATTTTATTCCTTCCTAGTTAAATTTACCCTTTTTAATTTTTCATATTTATTTCCTATCTTATTCATAGCCTTTTCCTTTTCTGTTTTCTTTAGGTCACGAGCAGTTGTCCAAGCATTTCACTACATATCGTACTGTGTATGACTGTGTACGTGACAAATAAAATTTGAATTTGAATTTTGAGTTGCAGCCACAGCTGGGGCACACTGACAGAAACCTACATCATGTGATTGATTTGTGTTGGTGTGCAGTTTCCCAGGGTGCTGCAGTGTTGGAGGTATACGAGGAGGTGGAGGCTGTCATGCTGCCCTGCCAGTACTTTGGTATCATACCCGAGGACGATCCCACAGTGATCTGGAGCCGCTTTGACCTCAATCCCAAAACTGTCCACCAGAGAAAAGAAGAAGATGACCTCCAAGGCCAAAACCAGCATTACAGCGGGCGGACGTCGATGAGGCCTGATGCCCTGGATACTGGAGACTACAGCCTCACTCTGAGAAAGCCCCGGCTCACTGACAGCGGCAACTACACCTGCACCATCAGTGATGGGACACAAGACCTGACACTGAATAACATACAGCTACAGGTCAAAGGTCAGAAACAATCCTCTATAGATACAGGTCAGAGGTCAGACGTCATGACGTTCTTTCTGTTTCTCCACAGAACGATTCCCAGCTTGGTCTAAGGTTCTGCTGGTTCTCCTGGTTCTCACCACTGTCATTGTTTCTGGAGGTCTCTTATTTTATTTCCGTCTCTATTTAATGTCAGGTGAGTCTCTATCACCATCCAGGATGATGGTAAAAATTCTCCAACTGTCATAGTGTGATTCAAATCGAATTCAAGGAGTGGACTCAGGTTGTGGTTGGCAGGTTTAAATGTGTTACTGAAGGTGAAGGATAAGTGTGGGGCCCGCCCCCTAGTGGGGGTATAGAGCCATCGCAGGGAGCGCACGGTATGAAAGGAAAAAAAAAAACGCTTGGACACTGCTGGCATAATGGACAGGTTTTTACAGGCCACACAAACGCAAAGCAGGAGATGAAGCGTCGCTGAATAAGTTTCCAAACCAACTTCATTCTAAGCCAAAGACTAGAAAATATGGTGAAGCGCTGGGCTCTTCAAATCACGGACAAGGATCCCACATCCTTGATCTTTAGTTCACAAACACTTGTTGTAATGACTAACTACTCCTGACATGTTGGAGATGTTTGCTCTTTATACAGTAAAGTTACAGCAGGATACAAATAACATCAGGCTGATCCTGCCACGATTTGTTCCCCCGGTTCAAATCACAGACAAACAGGATCTCACAGCTGTTTATGTTTTTGAACACATTTTGCACAGAGAGGCATTTTTAAAAAAAATGTATTGATAGCAATGTTGAACATTATTACACAGGAAAAAACAACTACATGTAAAATAATCACACCGTGACGCCTCTGCCTTTGTAAATGGAGGGACAGTAACTGTGTGTGTGTATGTAAGCGTGTAAAACCTGAAGATAGTCAGATTAACAGTACATTTTGTCTCTGTCACTGTAGAAATTCATCTCATGTAAGATTTTTCTTGTAAAACAAAGGGGGGCTAACAGAAAAGTTTGGGAACCACTGGGACAAGGCAACCGTGGAGAGGAGCGAGAAAGCAGCTGCTGGGCAAAAGGTGGCTCTGCCAGAGAAGAGATCGAATGTTAATAAAGGTCTCAAGATGACTGGAGCATGATGCAGAGTGTAGGAGTTATGTTGGAAAGTCGAATGAGAACTTGGGAGGGTTACTAGTCCAACAAGCAGTTGTTCAGGGATGCCAGGTTGGAGCTGGCTGATGGCTGGTAGGTGAATGAGTTCCTTTGCAGATTTCAGCAGAGTTCAAAGTCCACAAAAGGGTCGAGACTTGAGCAAACTTCCACAGAAGGTTCAAACAGGATACTGCAGGAAAACAGAAATGTAAAGTAAGAGCCAGTGACTAAGGTCAAACAGAAAGATGAGGGACCTGACTGTCACCAATGCAGCAAAGATGAACCAGGAGAGAGCTGCAGCACCACTCAATAATACCTGCTCACTTAACTGTGATCAGGAACAGATGCAGGAGGGAAAGAAGGAACTGTCAGGAAACCTCCACCCAAAGCTTCATGCCAGCTCAGCAGCTCCACCTGATAATGATTGTAAAGAGAGCGAGTTAGAAAAAGGGAAAGAAAACAAACAAGAAAAACAGCCCAGCAGAACCTTACCAGACCACGACACTGATCGTGTGCTGACGCTCAACAAAAAACAGAAACGTGAAGAGTTCAGAATCCTGAACAACTGAGACAGAGCTGAAAGCTGCAGAAGACAGAAATACATGCAGGATAAGGAGAGACTGGGTAACAGGCGAACACACAACTGGAATGAATGTGACTCAGTGCGCCCCAGGGCGGCTGTGGCTACAATGTAGACATCACCAAAAAGTGCGATTTACCGTTTACCATAATGAAACAGGGAAGCAAAACTAAACATAACGTACATGGGACACGACACTATCACAATAAAACAGGAAACAGACAGAGACCAGCCACAGGAAAACGAAACAACATCAGATAAAGACTAAGAGACGTAGGTTACTACAATAATAAACAGGGTCCAAAGTCCAAAAACCAAAACAATGCTTTAACACCCAGGTAGCATAAAAAGAGGGTCAGCCAGAATCATGCCTGAAGCTTGTTGATGCCAACCAAAGGGTCTGGTTGATGTGAAAACTGCAAAGGGGCCCGTTCAGCCTGTTCTGCCTATACTGCAGGGTGAGAGGCGGGGTTCACCTGGACAGATCTCCAGCCTGTCGCAGGGCTTTTTGTCTTAATCATTAAAGGTGTGGTGGCAGTAAAAATGTTAACAAACAAACATCATTTCTATTAGTTTTCACTTGCTGCTTAGCATTGGCGCTAAAAACCACCTTGGTGTAGGTTAGTTTTAAAATTCGCCCCTTAACTCCCAGTACAATGATGTCCACCCAGTGCTTTTAAATGTAATACTTGGGGTATTTTGAAAGCTTCTATATGTGACTGCTGTTACCTGGTTTATCATGGCACTGCTGTGTGGCTATGAGGAACCAGCAGCTTTGACATCCTGTGCATGAGTTCAGGGGTAAAGCCTTTGAAGACTATAGAGCTGATTGATGGGGGCTCATGATGCCATGTGCTGCCTGCAAAGCTGATTCTGTGGTTTGCTTTTCTGTCAGTGTACCAGGTGGAGGTGGATGCAGAGGTGAATGCTGTCCAACTGCCATGCAAAACTATAACTCACCTGCCTGAAGATGCTAAAGTGGAGTGGAGCAACAGTAAAGACAAGACAATCCACCTGTTTGAGAACTCCTCCGACCAGCACGACAAGCAGCACTGGTTTTACAGACAGCGGACAGAGATGAAGAAACGCCCGCTGAAGGCTGGAGACCTCAGTCTGACCCTGAAATATCCCACAGATTCAGACACAGACACCTACACCTGCACCGCCCGCAGCAGGGAGGGAAACATCCTGATGAAGAAACAAGTACAGCTCCATGTCAAAGGTCAGGACTGTACACGATACCAAAGACACGTTCCTGTCAGCGTCAGTGTAAACACCAGCTTCAGAGGATGAGTGACACATCCTGATAGTGTTAGCAGCACAGGAAATGATGTGAGTTATGTGCATGAGTATCATTATCAGGCCTGCAGTAAACATCCACACACCTCAAATTTACTCACTATTAAATAATCAGCTGTTCCTTTGTGATCAGGTCCAAACACCGTTAACCTCATACATGTAATAAACACGAGTCACTTCACGACTGCTGCTGCTCCAGACTGTCTGTCATGGATGCTGCTGCTGTCTGATGCTGTTTAAATACATCAGGAAGAACTCTTTATGCTGTGATAATGAAATCGCACATTGTGGATTAATTAGTGAGGAGTACCCTGGATATCTGTGACTACCACCATCTACATGTGCAGATCGTGTGGAGCGGTGAGTGGTGAGGACCTAAAAGCAGGTGCAGGGAGGGAAAACTAACTTCTAATGAAAACCGAGCTGTTTATTGGTGGAACATGATTGGAAACAACAGCCGAGGAACATGATTGGAGAAGAACAGACAAACTAACGAGGGACAAAGGAAAAGCAGAGATAGTATATACACAGAAGGCTGATGAGGGAAGTGGAAACACATGGGACGGACAGACATGACGAGACAGGGAAGCGAAACCAAACACACTGAACACGGGACGAGAGACTGTCAAAATAAAACAGGAAACACACTAAGATGCAGACTAAGGTCGTGTCCAAATTCATGGGCTGCATCCTCCTGAGGCCGCATTTGTAGACCGATTACGTCACAGCGACGCGCCGAAGGCTGTCCCAATTCATCGACTCCTTTAAATGCGGCCAACAAATGCGTCCTCCTTTTCCCCGAATTCGAAGGATGGGTCGGGTGTTTCCTTCGTGGCCCACCATATCCCAGAATTCATAGCGCGGCCCAGCCAAACTCCAGTTTCCAACAATGGCGGCTGCTACTAAGTTTTAAAATTACTCTTATTAATCTTTCTGGGTCACAAAATAAACTTTTAACGTATTTTCAGGCGAGAAAGTAGCTGTGTAAACATCAAATATCTGCTCGGTTTATCAAGATATCGCATATTTGCAAAAGTGCTTCGACCAGCTCGATAGCTAGCCAGGAGCTCGAGGGTCACTGAAGCAGCCGAGAACAGCACAACTCCCGGCACATCATTTTCAGATCACCGCGGACTTTCGCTACTCGGGTTAAACATATAAGTCACTTAGACAACCTAAAAATGTTATTGTTTTTTAACAATAACATTAACAAAGTTTTATTCGCAACTTTACACAAATTTGGTTTTGGAAACTCTTTCATAAACTGGATAAGAATATTATACAATTCCCCAACAGCTCGTATCAGAACAAATGACCAGACATCCTCCAGCTTCTGTCTCCTGAGGGGCACCAGACAGGGATGCCCACTCTCCCCTTCACTTTTTGCAATTTTTATCGAACCTCTAGCAGCAGCATTTAGACAGGCTACAACAATTAAGGGCATAAAATGTAAGAACATAGAACATAAAATCAGTCTCTATGCGGATGATGTGTTGCTTTTTCTGCAAAACACACAAACCAACCTCTCTGAGGTAATTACTTTAATAAACTGGTTTTCAAGAGTTTCAGATTATTCAATTAACTGGCCAAAATCTACAGTTCTCCCCATTAACTGCTCCTTCCATAATTCTTCCTCTGCCCCACTGCAATCTGGAAATATTAAATATTTAGGTATTAATGTCTCTCCTAAGCTTTCAGACTTAACTAAACTAAACCACATCCCACTTCTAAAGAAAGTAGAAGGCGATCTGACTAGATGGAAATCTTTACCCATATCACTCATGGGAAGGGTCGCCACTATAAAAATGATGATCTTGCCAAAAATAAATTACTTATTTTTGATGATCCCTAACAAACCATCACAAGATTGGTTCAGATCTCTGGATTCATATATTTCCAAATTCCTTTGGAAAGATAAACCCCCGCGTATCAGCTTAAAAACGCTACAAAGAACCAAGGATAGAGGAGGATTAGATCTGCCTAATTTTCACCAATACTTCTTAGCCAACAGGCTTCAGTTCATCTCAGAATGGTCAAAACATACCTTCTTAGTTGAGCCCTGGCTAGATGTTGAACAGGCACTATGCAAGGATCTAGAGATTTCAGACCTACCATTTATCAGCTCAAACATCAAAAGACATGAATGCTTTAAAAGTATCAACATCAGCTTTTCTCTAACAGCATGGTGGGAGTTTCTAAAAATAACGGAGTCTTCATTAATCCCATGCAAACGTACACCTATCTGGAATAACCCTGACATATTACAAAACAATAATATGATTAATTTCCCAGAATGGAGTTGTAAAGGAATTAAATACTTAGAACATATATTAGAGGGAACAGAATTTATTCCATTTGACAGACTAGTTGCACAATATGGGATCAACAAGACAAGGTTTTTAGAATATCAACAAATTAAATCCATAGTAAAAAAGACATTTAACCTCAGTCAAGTTGAATTACAAACACCACTAAGTGCAGCACATTTTCTTACTCTTAAATCCCCCAAATTATTATCTAAAATATACAGAACACTTTCTAAATTAGATGAATCAATATCCCTTCCTATTGCAAAGTGGGAAGCGGATTTATCAGTCAGCTTAGACCAAAACTTCTGGTCTCAGGTATGCTTAAAAACCTTTAAATTGATTAAAAATCCCAGTCTGCAATTAATACAATACAAAATACTACATAGAGTGCACTATACAGGTCATCGGATGTTCGAGATGGGCTTTACATCTTCCAACAACTGCTCACACTGTCAAGGCAATACACCAGACAATTACATCCACGCTCTTTGGTTCTGTCCACCAGTGCAAAAGTTTTGGCGCGAGATATGTGAAGACTTATCAAAGTGTCTGAAATGTAACATCCCAACTTCCCCCTTAGTGTGTTTGTTGGGCAGCTTAGATAATGTCACTTCAGAAAAGAATATCGCCCATATGGTTTTCACTGCCCTATGCATAGCCTCAGGAGCTCCCTCTGCAGGAGGGGGAGATACAGGAGAGGTGGAGGAAGATCTCAGCCTGGGTGTTTATTGTCTTATGTAGTCTGGAAGATGAGTGGATGGTGGGGTGGGTGCAGTTTTCTCTGTGGTGGGGTTGGGTGAACTGTCCCGGGCTCTGTGGGGCCGGGAGGCGCTGCTGCACTGGGCCCCGGTCTGGATGGGCCTGGGCCCCCTTTCCCTGGCGGGTCGCGGAGGGTGGGAGTGCCTACTGGGGTCAGCGGGTGTAGCAGTCCCTCGGACCAAGGAAGAAAGAGAGAGAGCCTCGACGGGTGCAGTAATTTTTACTTTGAGATTCATTCAGAATCTAACAGTGCTGAGGTGCACCAATGCACCGTGAAAACTAAACAGAAACACAAAATACATTTTCTTAGACGCTTATTACAAATATGAACTCAAATAATGCAGAAAATACAACAAAATATCAGTTAAGCAAACAAATACAACTTAAACATGTACCTCGCTCCGCATTCCAAGGGCTGCAAATTGTTAATTTTGCTAGAGTCCGGTATCACGCTGCTTCACGCTTCATTGAGAGCTGCCTACTGGGACATGTGCGCCACAAAACCGGTCTGAGCTGGAAGTGCAGCTTGCCGCTAACTAAACAACAGAGCCCTCTACTGGACACTACGCGTAGCTGTTCAGGCTTAGATCAATAAACAAAACTGGACATTTACACTCCCACCAAATCATGTATAACAAACAACATTCTTTACATGATTTCCAGCTTTAACATATGGACATTACTACAAGAACGAACACAATTTCAAATACATCATCAATAAACTTTCGCAAAATACGCCTGATGTGAAAGTATTGATTGAAACATCAATTAGTTATTTTCTAATAGAACTACAAGCTTTTGAACAGGTCGCTCAACTACGTGAGGTTTGTGTGCTGTTCCCTGCTTCTTTATTAAGCCTCGATCGCCAACTTGAAGCTTGACTCTGCGGACCAAACCGTCATCTTCTTCTGGTGCTTCAACCACTCGAGCCAGTTGCCACTGATTTCTGGGAAGCATGTCTTCTTTGATAATGACTATGTCATTGACTTTAAGATTTCGACGTGGTAGGTGCCATTTCTGTCTCATAGATATGTTCAGAAGGTACTCTCTTTTCCATCTACTCCAAAACTGCTCAGTGAGATACTGGACTCTGCGCCAACGTTTCCTTGCATATAAGTCCTCTTTCACAAACTTTCCTGGTGGAGGCAGTGCAACCTTTGATTTCATCAATATGAGGTGATTTGGAGTTAGAGGTTCAGGAGATTTAGGATCATTGATTCCATCAACGCTCAGTGGTCGACCATTAACTATAAACATCGCCTCATAGAATAGAGTTCTTAGAGAGCTGTCATCCAGCCTGCCTTGGCATTGAGCAATGGTGGCATTGAGAACATTGCGGATGGTTCGAATCTGTCGTTCCCACACACCTCCGGCATGGCTAGCAGATGGGGCATTGAAGACGAACTCACACTGTTTATTGGCAAGGAATGCTTCTAAGGCATCCATGTCACATTGTTTAAGAGACTCTCTTAGCTCATTTTTGGCTCCAATAAAGTTTGTACCCTGGTCACTGTACAACTTACAAACAGCTCCTCTTAAGCTGATGAAACATCTCAGAGCGTTGATGAAAGAGTCAGTAGAAAGATCCTCAAGCATCTCAATGTGGACTGCACGTGAGGAAAGACATGTAAAGAGGAGTCCGTATCTTTTATGCTCTTTGCGACCTTGTTTTGTGACAAATGGTCCGAAACAGTCCATTCCACAATACATGAAAGGATCTGAGATTTCAACTCGTTCCTTTGGAAGTTCAGACATGCGTTGTTCTTCTGGTGAACGTCTTAGTTTTCGACATTGAACACATTTACTTATTAGTTTTGCAACTTCCTTGCTCCCACCAATCACCCAAAATCCGTTTGATCTGATTTCCATGAGAGTTTGGCTTCTACCTTGATGACAAATCTGTGCATGAAAATGAGCAATGATCAACTTTGTAATGTGATGGTCTTTCGGGAGGATGATGGGGTGCTTAAGTCCCTGACAGAGTGTTGACTTCTTCAGTCTTCCTCCAACACGGAGAAGTCCTTGATCTAGTACTGGATCTACTCTAAACAGGGGACTTGAACTCGGAAGGTTATCTCCCACCTTCAACACTTCCATCTCTTGAGAAAAGGCCTGCTGCTGAAGGAGCTTTATTACTGTGTCAGCAGCTGTTTTCCGTTCATCTACTGTTACAAAGTTTCCATACTGGGCTTTGCCGGATCTCAATCTTTTTATCCTTGCAACCACTTTAAGGAGCATTGACCAGCTTGAAAACCTTGACAAACAGCTGAGGATATTGTCTTGTTCATTTGTTTGAGTTGTGAGAGCTTTGACTGCTTTGACTTCTGGATCCCCTACTAACAACACAGCTGAGGGGCTGGGTGCATATGAAATGTCATGTTCCTTCAGAAACTTTGGACCAGACAACCAACATGTTGACATGATTTCTGATGCACTGAGCCCTCTAGAGGCGTAATCTGCAGGATTCTGAGCTGTGTCAATGTAGTGCCACTGTCTGGGATCTGTAGTTTGCCTAATTAACTGAACACGGTTGGCAACGAAGACGTGGAACCGTCGTGCCTCATTGTTAATATAGGCTAAGACTACTTGGGAGTCAGTCCAAAAGAACTCTTCATTAATGCACATCTGAAGCTCTGCTTTTAGCATGCTGCTCATTCTGGCTGATGTGACTGCGGCTGAGAGTTCTAATCGTGGGATACTTGTCACCTTGGTAGGTGCGACTCTTGCCTTAGCCATAACAAGACTACAGTGGACCTTCTCGTTGCTGAGGTACCTAATATAGGAGCATGCACCATATCCTAAATCACTAGCATCACAAAAGTGGTGCAGTTCCACCTTTACAATGTCTGTTAGTTCTGGTGGGTGGTAACATCTAGGCACTGCAACCGATTTTAGTCTTTCCAACCCATCTTTCCAGTCCTCCCACCGTGAACGTAAGTTGTCAGGAAGGGGGTCATCCCATTCAATGCCTCTGCGACACAGTTCCTGTAGGATACCTTTGCCTCTTAAGGTGAAGGGAGCTACGAACCCTAGTGGGTCGTACAGGGATGAGATCACTGACAGTATGCTCCGGCGAGTAGGAGGTTGGTCCTTAGTGTTTATTTTGAAACTGAAAGTGTCATTTTTGATTGACCACTGGATGCCGAGCACATGGCCTTCAGCTGTTGTGTCAGGTTTGAAATCGAGCGGTTCTGTGGTGTCTGCTCTGTCTGAGGGTTCCAGCTGGGAAAGCGCATCACTTTGGTTTGAGTTGAACTTGTGCAGATGTAGACCGCCAAGTCTACAAAGTGCTTGTGTTTCGGTGATGAGTTCTTGTGCCTCTTTAACTGATGGGACACTAGTTAGACCATCGTCTACATAAAAGTTCTGTTCAACAAACTCTGAGGCCTTAGGATAGTCTGCTCTGTACTGTTGTGCCAAATATTTCAGGCCGAAATTAGCACATCCAGGGGATGAACTGGCACCGAATAGATGTACAGCCATTCTGTATTCTCTGGGTTCTTTGTCTAATTGTCCATCCTGCCACCACAGAAATCTCAGATAGTTGCGCATGTCTGGACAAACAGAGAACTGGTGGAACATTCTCTCGATATCACAGATTATGGCTACATTTTCCTTTCTGAAACGACAGAGTACCCCCACCAATGAGTTGATCATATCTGGACCTGTGAGAAGAGTGTCGTTTAATGAGACACCGAGAAATTTTGCTGAACAGTCAAAGACAACTCTTAGCTTGGCTGGTTTTTTCGGGTGATATACCCCATGGTGTGGGATGTACCATGCAGTCTTGCCTTCAGACAAAGGAGGTGCTAATTCTGCATCACCACTGCTGATAATGTCTCTCATAAAGGAACAGTAATGTTCATGATACTGTTTATCAGCCTTTAGCCTTTTCTTCAGGTGTTGCAGTCGGACTGTGGCTAACTTCTTATTGTTGGGAAGCGCTGGTGGATCATTGCCCTTGAAGGGGAGCGGCATCTCATAGTGCCCATCTGGTCTTTGTTTTATTGTATCACTGAGGATTTGTATGAAGCGAACATCATCCTGTGATACATACTTATCCTCATAGTTTCTCTCATTAAAGTCAGTCTCTAGGACTTTGAGTACTTCTGTGGCTGATGGTATGGGCATTTCTTTGACTGTGATCCTGTGCACATAACTCTGGTTACCTTCTCTGTCTAGGTGAGGATTACCAGAACCAATAATACTCCATCCTAGTAGGGTTCTTTGTGCGAAAGGTTCGTTTATTTTGCCTGTGACGATCTCTAGGGGGGCTAGTGCTGATGGGCAGTCATAACCAATCAATAGACCTACTTCACAGTTCTGTAATGGCTGTAACTTGTTAGCTAAGCCTTCAAGGTGTGGCCACTGAAGTGCCGTTTCCTTGGTAGGGATATGAGACTTGTCAACTGGGATAAAGTCACGAGAGTAGACGTGTTCTATTCGGACACGAGTCTCAGAATCAAACCCACGCACCTGTAAGTTGTTGGCAAGTTTACTTGCAACGACTGTGTCGACGGAAGTCATGGTGCTAAGCTTTAACTGCACTGGTTGGGCGTCTACATTTAGTTCTAAGGCCAAATCCTCTAAAATAAAGGATGAGTCACTCTGGGTATCAAGCAGGGCATATGTAAGTATTTCTTTCTCAGGCTCAGATGCAACTGACACAAATACTGGTACTATGCTGGATGTGGAAGATGGTTTCCTTGTTAGTACATGAGTCATAACATTATGCACTTCCTTGTTTGCACCTTCATCTGGGGATTTAGAATCCTCAGTTTTCCTTTCTTTAGGTTCATTCACTCTTTCTGTGTGTAGACAGGTGGGGTGACGCCGACCACACTTACTACAGGAGTGACGTCCTCTGCATTCTTTGGTTACATGACCCCTTCTCAAACACCCGAAGCAGAGACGATTTTCTTGAATGAAAACTTTCTTGTCATCACTAGTTTTCGCTGCAAAAGCAGGACACTTAGCTATGCCGTGCGATTCTTCTTTGCAAAACAAACATGGGGGTTTAGGTCTAGAAATAGATACTGGGATTGGTGGAGACTTTGGTTGGATGGTAGTACTGAGTGCCTTCGCTCTTTTAACGTGCCGCTCTTCTGATGCCCTTTCGTTTATTAGGAATGGTGAGGCAACAGGATTGCAAACTACTTTAGCTTCATTTTGTATGAACTTTGTAAAGCGAGCGAAGTTGGGGTAGTCTTGGCTTTTGTCTAGCTCCTCCACCACAATGCGGCTCCATCTCTGCACTATCCACTCAGGCAGTTTTCTTAGAAGCTTGTGATTTTCCTCACAATCATTAAGGATCTCTAGGCCTTTGACTTGAGGGATAGCCTCTGCACAGCTTTGGAGAAAATCTGCAAACTCCCTCAGTGCTTTAGGATCATTGGCAGCTATTCTAGGCCATTTTGTGAGTTTAGCCCTAAAGGCTCTTTGAATAACAAATGGGCTGCCATACCTTTCCTCTAAAACGCTCCAAATGCCTGCGTATGCCTGCTCACTGTTGCGGAAAAAATATCCCTCTACTGCCTTTCGTGCTTCACCTGCAAGATAGCTCTTTAGATACAACATTTTCTCACACACAGGTAAAGGTTTGTCACCAATTAGTGCCATAAAGGATACCTTCCAATCCATAAACTTTAGGGGGTCGCCACTAAAGATGGTGGGCTCAGGTACAGGAAGCCTGTTTAGGGTAAGAGAGCTGGCGAGGGCTTGAACTAAGCTAAGTTCTTCACGTTCTGGAGTAGTATTGTGAGGTCTAAATGTTGGTGCTTGTGGATTTAAAGAGAGCCGTGGTGCGATGTTGGGGAGATTTGCGGAATTTTCTAAGTTGTAGCAGGACACTTGATCATGGCTTTCAATGTCATTTTGAGCGCTAAGGGCTCTTACTCGTGCAGCTGCTACTTTCACTTCGCTGTCTGCCTTTAACTGTTGAAGTTTAGTCTTTTCCTCCTCCAACTTTGCCTTTGTTTCCACTTCCTTTATTTTCCACTCATTTTCCATTTGGCTGATCTTGGTTTCCTGTGCCAATATTTCTTGTGTGGCCTTTGCTTGTTCCACTTTGGCTGCAAGTTCAGCTTCTGCTTCCACCTCACGACTGCCAGTAGAATCTGCCTTTGAGCGTGCAACTGAACCCTCTGGGAACGACGTTTCAGTTTTTGTATCACCAAACACAGAACCATAGTCCCTTTTGTTTAACATCACTCGTACTCTTTCCTTTTCAAGGCGATCGTTAAAGAGCTGATCGATATTTTCCTGTCGTTTAGCAACAACTTCACAAATGTCAGTTGTAAGCACTGCACAAGCATCCATTCGCTTAACAATGTCTGGCGTCATGGATTGGCTGCGGCGAATGGGTTCATAATGCTGTTGTACTACAGCGTGCTTGTCTCTTATGTCATGACTGGCATTGTTTAGCTCTTCAGGTGAGCAGAAAGTTTTCAGCTTTGTTCTGATTTCTTTAGCTGCCTTCTTCCAAGTGTCATAAGCTTTGTTAAATGCCTTCTCATTTTTCTTTGCCTCATATTCCTGCATTTCTTTACCCTTTTCAGTTAAATGCCTTTCACGATTGCTGGATCTTACTCCTTGTTGCTCTGAGTCGTCGGCTTCTTCAGCAGGGTTCAACATTTTGTTACTGCAATGTGTATGTTGCTCTATGCGATAACGTCTGGACTTAAACTTACGTGAGTGTTACTTTTGGAAACAATGCTCACATCAGACGTTTACATCACATAAATAAACAGATTAGCACCCACATATTAGACAAAATGTAACTGTAAATACCGCTGATATACGTTACTTTCAAGAAGAATAAACCCATACAATTTAAAGATTGTAATTACTCAGTGCAATGCAGTATACCTTTAAGGCTGTAACCACAAAAATATTTAAGGCAAGTAACTCTGAATTAGTGTGCAGACATTTTAACTTTGTTATCAGCAAAGTCCTTAATGGGCATAATACCTGCACCTTCGTAAAGTAACCATCAGAGTTCAAAGGGGAGGTAGGCGACGAAGCAAAGATGATCTTGACTGGTGTAGAAATATCTGACAGCTGACACACGGACCCACCTCGTGGCACGGACTGCACTCATCTGGCATGGGAGCTAGCAAGTAGCCTTCACTCAGCGATCGAGTTTTCACTGTAGCAGTCCCTCGGACCAAGGAAGAAAGAGAGAGAGCCTCGACGGGTGCAGTAATTTTTACTTTGAGATTCATTCAGAATCTAACAGTGCTGAGGTGCACCAATGCACCGTGAAAACTAAACAGAAACACAAAATACATTTTCTTAGACGCTTATTACAAATATGAACTCAAATAATGCAGAAAATACAACAAAATATCAGTTAAGCAAACAAATACAACTTAAACATGTACCTCGCTCCGCATTCCAAGGGCTGCAAATTGTTAATTTTGCTAGAGTCCGGTATCACGCTGCTTCACGCTTCATTGAGAGCTGCCTACTGGGACATGTGCGCCACAAAACCGGTCTGAGCTGGAAGTGCAGCTTGCCGCTAACTAAACAACAGAGCCCTCTACTGGACACTACGCGTAGCTGTTCAGGCTTAGATCAATAAACAAAACTGGACATTTACAGCGGGGGAGCTGGCCCCAGGGAAGGGTTACCTGCCCCTCCCTTCCTTCCCTCCCCATCTCCAGCTGCCTCCCTCCTCCCGCTCCACCACAACCACCCACACATGCAGGGCCTTGGAGTAGGGGTATGTCACCAGGGTGCAGAGGAGGCTACCCCCCCCCTGTTCCCTTCTGGCTGCCTCTGCCTCAATTTTATCCCACAACTTAGACATTCACATTACTCACACTCTCATTACACATACATATAGGATCTTGGGGGTGGGCACGATACACGGAGTCCAAAGTACCATCAGGCTGTACACCTCACCCCTGGCATCGTTGCCCACCTCTCAATTTTGAATACACGTAGGCATTGAGGGCTAGCAGGAGGGACTATGTGCTTACCTGCTGCTCTCTGGCAGGTAGCTCCATGCCCTCCTGGGTTTTAAATGCACCTTAGAACACACATGCATCAACACTACAATGAGCGGGTGGAGGGAGGTTTGGAGTCTTCTCCCACCCCCATTCTCTGCGGCCTGCTGGAGCGGGAGGGCTAGGAGGAGTTGGCCGTCCGACTGCGGTCTGGAGTGTGGGGCCTCCCTGCTGCTACGGAGTCGGGGTGGTCTGCCTCCCCCCACCGCAGGGAAAAGGGTAACACCACCTGGGTCTGGGTGCAGTTCCCCCCTCCAGGGGCAAGGGCACCTAGACCCGGTTTGTAGAGTACGCTTGGGGAGTGTGATCGTGTGTACAGCGTCTCTTTATGTCTGTCTCCACGTTGGTTGAGTGTGGAGTAAGTGCATATGAGAGCATGAGGGTGGGAATGGATGTTTGTGTCTGTGTGTGCCTGTATGTCTGTGCCTATATGTCAGGTTGGGTATCAGACGCCACCTCTCTGGGGACATCTCAGGCCCTCCAAGGTTTGGAGGCCTATCTCCACCCACCACAACAACAACAACAACAATCTTTATTTATAGAGCACATTTAAAAGCCTTGGGCATACCAAAGTGCTTTACATAAAACAATAAAAGGTTCAAACATTGATATTGACCACCACTTCCCCTGCCGGTGGCAGACTCCCTCAGGTGTCGGTGCGTTGGTGGTTCTTTGTGTCTGGGGGTGGGCGTCCAGGTACACACCGGCTCACTCCTTGACGGCCGCTTATCGGGGCCTGGAGCCTGGGGCTCGCTCGGGCCACTTCGGAGGTGGGCTACCCCCGGCCTCTCGGCCTGGGGCTTGGTCACTCAGGCACAGCTGGCTGCCGGCGGAGCTCACGGGCGCGTCACTGCAACTCCCCCTGGCTTCTGCTCCGCGGCTGCTGGGTGAGCCCTCATCTGGGACTCTCCTCAGCTCTTACTGGAACAGTGGCGCGGCTGCCCCTCTGTTGGTCTTCCATGGTCTCTTGTGTTCTGGGGGCCTCTGGATGTCTGGAGTTTTGATCTCCTCCATACCTGCTTCATACCCTGGAGGACGGGGCTGTGGCCCCCCCACACTCCCTAGCAGATCGTTACATGGAGAAACCTTTGGAATACAAGCACGCTGATCCACACAGGTATGCACACGGATGTTCACTGCTCGTAGACTTACAGTGGGGCAAAAAAGTATTTAGTCAGCCACCGATTGTGCAAGTTCCCCCACTTAAAATGATGACAGAGGTCAGTAATTTGCACCAGAGGTACACTTCAACTGTGAGAGACAGAATGTGAAAAAAGAATCCATGAATTCACATGGTAGGATTTGTAAAGTATTTATTCGTAAATTGGGGTGGAAAATAAGTATTTGGTCACCTCAAACAAGGAAAATCTCTGGGTCTCACAGACCTGTAACGTCTTTTGTAAGAAGCTTTTCTGTCCCCCACCCATTACCTGTATGAATGGCACCTGTTTGAACTCACCATCTGTATAAAAGACACCTGTCCACAGCCTCAAACAGTCAGACTCCAAACTCCGCCATGGCCAAGACCAAAGAGCTTTCGAAGGACACCAGGAAAAGTATTGTAGACCTGCACCAGACTGGGAAGAGTGAATCTACAATAGGCAAGGAGCTTGGTGTGAAAAAATCAACTGTGGGAGCAATCATCAGAAAATGGAAGACATACAAGACCACTGATAATCTCCCTCGATCTGGGGCTCCACGCAAGATCTCATCCCGTGGGGTCAAAATGATCATGAGAACGGTGAGCAAAGATCCCAGAACCACACGGGGGGACCTGGTGAATGACCTGCAGAGAGCTGGGACCACAGTAACAAAGGTCACCATCAGTAACACACTACAACGGCAGGGAATCAAATCCCGCAGTGCCAGACGTGTTCCGCTGCTGAAGCCAGTGCATGTCCAGGCCCGTCTGAAGTTTGCCAGAGAGCACATGGATGATACAGCAGAGGATTGGGAGAATGTCATGTGGTCAGATGAAACCAAAGTAGAACTTTTTGGTATAAACTCAACTCGTCGTGTTTGGAGGAAGAAGAATACTGAGTTGCATCCCAAGAACACCATACCTACTGTGAAGCGTGGGGGTGGAAACATCATGCTATGGGGCTGTTTTTCTGCCAAGGGGACAGGACGACTGATCCGTGTTAAGGACAGAATGAATGGGGCCATGTATCGTGAGATTTTGAGCCAAAACCTCCTTCCATCAGTGAGAACTTTGAAGATGAAACGAGGCTGGGTCTTCCAACATGACAATGATCCAAAACACACCGCCCGGGCAACAAAGGAGTGGCTCCGTAAGAAGCATTTGAAAGTCCTGGAGTGGCCTAGCCAGTCTCCAGACCTCAACCCCATAGAAAATCTGTGGCGGGAGTTGAAAGTCCGTGTTGCTCGGCGACAGCCCCAAAACATCACTGCTCTCGAGAAGATCTGCATGGAGGAATGGGCCAAAATACCAGCTACTGTGTGTGCAAACCTGGTAAAGACCTATAGTAAACGTTTGACCTCTGTTATTGCCAACAAAGGTTATATTACAAAGTATTGAGTTGTATTTTTGTTATTGACCAAATACTTATTTTCCACCCTGATTTACGAATAAATTCTTTACAAATCCTACCATGTGGATTCATGAATTTTTTTTTCACATTCTGTCTCTCACAGTTGAAGTGTACCTCTGGTGCAAATTACTGACCTCTGTCATCATTTTAAGTGGGGGAACTTGCACAATCGGTGGCTGACTAAATACTTTTTTGCCCCACTGTAAATTACACCTTTCTTGGCTGCTACTTCGAAGCACATCTGTCCTGCGTGCTGCACAACAACATTGAATATTTAGTATTTACTGCTGTTTACACTTAGCTAGATTAATGCGATGGTGTTGTGTTTAGTATGTTGCTTTGTTTTTTTTGTTTTTTTTGCTTGTTTTCTATTCTTCTCTCAACAGGTGATCCAGGAGATTTTTATTTTTTTTTCTCCCCCCCTTTCTCACTGTCCCTCTCCCCTTCTGTTTTTCCTTTCCTTCCTCTTTCTTTCTCCCTTTCCTATCCCTCACTCATGTCTGTCCCGTCTGTAACATCTGAAAATAAAATATAATAAATAATAAAAACAAAGATCGACCAAATGGACCAATACGGCAATGCCACGATGATCCATTTGGCAAAGTAAATCCATTGGGTATCCTTGTTGGTCTTCAGACAACAATTCTGACGGCTAAAGAACCAAATGGGACAGGCCAAAAAAAAAAAAAAAAAAAAGATCAGGGCTCTGTGGGGGCCGTACCATCATTTCCAGTACTGTTTGTTCTTCTTTACACTGACGATAGTTCTTAATGGCTTTGCCTGTGTGTTTGGGGTCGTTGTCCTGCTTCTGAAAGGTGGGGGGTGCTTGAGTGTCCTGCTCAGTATCTTAGCTGTTCCCAGGACTGCGCTCTTCTGGACAGAGATCTCCGATGTTGTTCCTGGGATCTGCTGGAGCCAGTCGCCTTGCTTGGGAGTCACCGCACCTAGTGCTCCAATTACAACTGGGACCACCTTACACATTTTCTCAAGCTCTTCTCTGAGCCCTTGGTACTTCTCCAGCTTCGTATTCCCTCTTCCTGATCTTGCTGTTATGCGGTATCGCTACATTGATCACTACGGCCATCCAGGAAGTCCCATAGGATCTTAGCGCAATCATTCTCCACCCCCCTGAGGGGTGTCTCTCATTTTGACCTCGGGACTTCCAGGCCATACTCGGCACAGATGTTCCTGTACACTATGCCGGCCACTTGGTTATGGCGTTCCATGTATGCCTTGCCTGCTAGCATCTTGCACCCTGCTGTTATGTGCTGGATTGTCTCTGGGGCATCTTTACACAGCCTGCACCTGGGATTTTGCCTGGTGTGATAGACCCCAGCCTCTATGGATCTTGTGCTCAGAGCTTGTTCCTGTGCTGCCATGATTAGTGCCTTTGTGCTGTCTTTCAGTCCGGCTTTGTCCAGCCACTGGTAGGATTTCTGGATGTCAGCCACCTTCTCTATCTGCTGGTGGTACATGCCGTGCAGGGGCCTGTCCTTGCATGAATAAATAAATAACAACATCACAACCCCAGAGAGAGTGAACAAAAACTGTTTCAACTGATCTTTCAGCTCAATCATCCAGGTAAATAAATACCCAAAAGGCGATTCTGTTCATCTGGACGTAAAGTTTTCAGTGGGAGAAACGTTTCGTCATTCACCTAAGTGACTTCTTCAGTCTCAGCTGACTGCAGGTTTCCCCAGTGGTATAAAGATAGATAGAATAGATATAATTTAGATACAATTTAGCATAGTTATATATGCAATGGGTGATCAACTTTATCAGTTTCATATTCTTCCAAAAGCAGTTTTCGAAACATCTTTATGAACTGACTAATGCTTAAACATTGCTGTAGGTCCACAGCAAAACTGTTCCACAGTTTTACCCCACAAATAGTAACACAAAAGGTTTTAACATTTGTCCGTGCTTTAAGAATCTTCAGATTTAATTTTCCCCTCAATTCATAGTCCCCTTCTCTGTCAAAAAACATCCTCTGTACATTTCCTGGTAACATATTGTATCTGGCCGTGTACATAATTTTTACAGTTTTATGTTTATAAGATCCATAAACTTCAGAATTTTTAATTTCAAGAACATGATGTTAGTATGGTCTCTAAATCCTGCTTTAGTAATCACCCTGATTGCTTTTTTCTGAATTTTACATAATGGTTGAAGTGAAGTTTTGTATGTATTTCCCCAAATTTCCACACAGTATTCCAAATATGGCAATATAAGTGAACAATAAAGTACCCGGAGTGATTTGGAAGCCATAAAAAAGTTTAGCTTTACTCAGTACAGAGATGCTTCTTGACAGTTTAGCTTGTATATGCTTTATGTGAGGTTGTTATCTATTATCACACCCAGACATTTTGTATCAGAAACTTGCTCTACTTCAACATTTGCTCCAGCATCTTTTTTACAATTTCCAAATAACATAAATGTAGTTTTTTTTTTCGAATTTAGTGATAACTTGTTTCTGTCAAACCATGTTTTCAGTTTAATCAGAAAAAAAAAAGAAGAAAAAAAAATGTTATTGTTGGGCTTTTTTCAGTGTTTTATTTGTTCGTGAGTAAATCGGTTTGGCTGAGATTAAAGTTATTAGATTAGATAAAATAAAACTTTATTAATCCATCGGGTGGGTTCCTCCTTGGTTTTCACACAGCTGACTAAACGTCAAACAGAAAACTGATTAAACATAAGTATGAGACAGTCGAGAATTCACGCTAGTGTCCTGTTATATTTTAGATAGCAAGGATCAAACGGCCGAGTTTATTAAACTCCACCGAGACAGCGATGACGCTAATCTGAAGGCTAGACCGTCCAATTCCACAGCCGTTTACTTCCAGCCTACCCGACCTTCTGAGGACCCGGCCCACGTAGACCACGAAGGCCGGGTCCTCAGGAGGATGCAGCCCATGAATTTGGACACGACCAAAGACACATGACGGGCTGGGGAGAAACACATGGATGCAGATGACAGACAGAGGAGAAAGGATGAAACACAAGGAGGCGAACATGGGAACAGAAAAGGGAGACAAGACACAAGGACATGACTAAGACCTGGAGAGTGAGACACACAGATGAAGACAACGGCATGAATGGAACCTAACAGAAAGAGAACATTAATCAGGGATTACAAATGATCTCAGAAACATAAAAATACTAAATAAACTCAATGGCCCAGCACCCTGACAGTGACAGTTTTACTGTGTTGTTTTTAAACTGGTCTGTTTGCTGTTAAACTGTCTTTGCTCTTCATGCCTGATTTCATGCTGCATTGTCTTCAGTCTGTCAGATGGAGGTGAAAGATGGGGAGGAGTCAATCCAGCTGCCCTTCAAATCCACAGGTGACCTCCCCGATGACATCAGAGTGAAGTGGTGGCGAGATGACCCTGAACCAATGGTGATGGTCCACGTGTATCAGAACAAATCAGATCAGCCTGACAAACAGGACGAGGAGTACAGAGGCCGAACAGAGACGAGCAAAAAGCTGCTGGAGACAGGAAACCTCAGCCTGACCCTTAAACATCCAACAGTCAGTGACACGGGAAGATACCGCTGCAGAGTCGACAGCAGGAACATCTGGAGAGAGAAGACCGTGCTGCTCAAAGTCGGAGATCAGTATGAAGGTAGACATCAGCTCACCTTTCCACCTGCATGTTTTAGTAACTTTATAGAGTTAAAAACACCAGATTCACAACTTTAATGGCCTTTTTGATGTCTTCTTCAATAAAGCAAATGCAGTTTTGTCTACTTCTGGTTGCACGTAGAAATATAGTGGAGACACAGTGAGATGTCTCCAAAGCATCCAACAGAGTCCGTTCAGTTCAGTTTTATTTACATAATACAAAATCAGAACAGTCACAGGTGTGAGCGAGTCCTGGCCCAGACATATATCAAGCGCTCGTTAACTTCTTCAGAACTTCTTCATTTCTTGTCCATCCGCGGTAGTAATCCTCAGCGTCAATGGCGTGTCCAGCGGGGTGGCCTGGGGGGGCACAGGCCACCCCCCCAACCAGACTGGCCACCCCAGGTGCCACCCCAAAGGCAAAACAATAAAATTCAATCAAATATCAAATGTCCGATTATGTTTTCACGGTGACGCTCAGATATCCGAGTGTAAGTGAATGCAGCATCGCTTCTGCGCTATGCGCATCACGTTAGCAAAGGTAGGAGAGCCAAGCACGAAAGACGGCACTGCAGGAAACAGTTTTCGGTGAAAGAAAATGAGGACAGAATAAATGTCCCGGTAAGTAATATTAAGTTTGTTGAGTTTAGTAAACTTCGGCGAAATTAGAATACCAAGGAAAAAATAACACTTAAAGAATTATTGCAGCCGTGGAATATTTCAGACAGTATGCTACAGAGGGGAGCTAACATAAGAGTTATGAGTTATAAGATATAATCTAAGTCGTAACATTGCTGTATGGAGCTGCAGATTTGGTTGCAGGTTAACATAGCTGGACTGGCCATCGGGCTTATTTGACTTATTTTTTATGTTTTTTGTAACGGCATGAACAATGAGAGGTGGTGGATTGGCCAGATGCAGGTCGATGTGTAGAAATAACTCCGTTGTTTGGTGGTGGCTATGACGGGGCTTCCACAGAGGCAACAGGTGGATGAGGGAAGGGGAGTCAGGAGGAGAGCCCCGAGGCAGCCGCCAGTCCGAGTGTCAGGTGAACTGAACTTCAGGTAAGAAGTTATGACCTGCAGTCTATCTGGGTCAGATATAAACTAAGTTTAGGTGGAGTTTATTTTCATGTTGCTGACTTTTTACTGTCAGTTGCAATAACTCGTACTGCGTTCTAGCCAGCTTGGAGTTTTTATACAGCTGGGTGGTGCTATGATGTTACTGATAGTGAACTTTATTTTATTCATAAGGTTAGTAGAGTTGCCAACGGCTCCTTAAAAAAATGGAATGGTCCCTCAATCAGAGAAAATATTACACGTTTCGTATTGAGCTGAGAAGAGACGCAGTTTGTCCCGGACTTCAGCTAGAATGGAAAAAGACACAAAGCTGGATTTATTCTGTCTTTACGCTGCACAGCTGCCTCTTCTCTCCCCCTCCCTCTCCTGTTGCTACTTCAATCATGAAACTGATCAATGATCAGCTGATCGGCTTTTCTCTCTTGTTTGTTTATCGCCCACTTTGCGCCAGAAAGACGAAACCAGCAGATGTCGCGCTAAACAACAGCAGCACGTTTAAGCTTGATCGGCTGTTGTTAGAATTTATTTAATATTAATTTCTAGTATCAGCTGATGTTTGCTGGAGCCACAGCTGTAAAGCTGCTGGTCATGATGTCGATTTGGATATCTGGTGAGAGGGAAACGTGAAGACCACCCACCAGGATCCTTTTTTATGTAGCTGACAGCTGGTAACTGTGCAGGGGCGGGTCTAGCAAAGTTTTGCCAGGGGGCCAGGTAGGGCATTAACAGGGAAAGGGGGCACAAAGAAATACTTTTCTTTCCTATTCTCATTTAAAATATCTAGCTTTTATTAAATAATTATCTAAATCTTACAACCAAAGTTTTTATCTGACGTAAAATGTATAGAAATCATACATATACCAAAAAGACTGTACATCACTGTCACAACAGGGTTTGTTTTCATTCAAAGGCTTTATGGCTTTAATACCTGGGGGGTCGGTCTGTAGTCAAAATGCCCGATTTTCTGTCCCAGTCCAGCCCTGCAGGTTATACTGGCAGTGTCACCATGCCAGCTGAATGTATTTCATCATCAGCCAGTGTTGTTCTTTATCAATATTACCAAAGTTTACCATAAGGCAGCATAGAAAGTATTTACTTGCTTTCAGGTTTTATTCAAATGTTAGTCTTTTCAGTTGTTTCCCCACTTTTTTCCTGTTTCAAAATCAAACACCAGTTTGTGAGAAGATGATCTTCTTTTTTTAACAGGCAGATAAAGTTTTGCATTGGCTAATTTGTCAATTGTTTGCTACAAATGTTCGTATTTTAATATTCAAAAATGTTTTTGCCCAAAACATATGTGCAGTATATGTCAGTAAAAATACTATGCAAATATTGCTGTCCTTGAATGCTGAGTAAACACTGACAAAGCACTGATTGTATCTCTTGTACTTTATCAACGCAGTATCTAAAAACTTTGCACCGTAGTGGTTAAAATCTCATTCTAATAAGAGTTAAAAGTGCATTTGGTTATTAGGTTTATAGGATTATTGAATTATGGTTAAGGGTTGGTAGAATTTTTTTTTAAAAACATTATCTGCCAATTAAATCTGCCACCCTTCTCCAAATCTGTGCCCCTACCTGGCCCCCCCAACAAAAATTTTCTAGACACGCCACTGCTCAGCGTCGCTGGATACCTCAGCCCATAGCGGACTCCATTGCAACTGTGAAGTAGATTCCTCACCTCGGTAAAGGCGGCACGCTGTTTACTCACAGCTTGGTTGAAGTCCGGCAGTACGGCAGACTCACCGTCTGCAGTTGTTATCACCCCAGCCTCGGCTGCCTTCCTGAGAAGTAGTTCCTTTTCTCTGAGGTAATGACATTTCACTACAAATGCCCTCGATGGCTGGTCATCTTGAGTTGGCTTGGTGCGGGGGGTCCGGTGCACCCTATCCAGAGTCGGCTTTTTTTCCAGAGCAAGAGCCTTTTTCAGCATTTCTGACACATATTCAGATGGGTGTGTTCCCTGCTCTCGTCCCTCCTTTACCCCCATAACGCGGACGTTGCAGCGCCGTGACCTAGCCTCCAAATCCTCGCTCTTTTTCCACGCTGGATCACGCTGGTAACCCTTTCTTCATGTTGGATTGCATAGCTGCAATAGTCGGAATTAGCAGTGACTCCCTTTTCCAACTCAGATGTGTGGCTTTCAACCTTATCCCGTCTTTTATTGAGCCTGTCAGTGATGTTACGCAGCTCCGTTTGGGTCTCTGCAGCCTTTTCATCTATTTTCTCCAGCAATTCTTGCTTCATTAATTGCAGCTCCTTCAGGATTGCCTGCTGCTCGTCCACAGTTGTCTCCGTGGCATTTGGGCATGCTAGGCTAGCTGGGCCAGCAGTTGCTTGAGAGGCCCTCATGTCCTGCTCCATCTTGTTGGCTTGAATTTTTTCGGGCATGTTGTCCATAGACCGGGATGGTTGTTTTCTAATATGTTTTTGCTCTCGTATGTGAAGTAATATTACGTCATTTTTGAAGAGTAATATGGTAAATACAAGGGTTCGAGTGCAGAGCTCACAAACCAGCGTCCTCACATGGCACTGCCTCAACCGTCCTAGTCCATCCCAGAACAGAGCTGATATGATACAAACCACTGCAGCACAGTACCTGTAATACCTACAGCATGTTCTAATCGCTCTAATAGGATATTATGGTCGACAGTATCGAACGCTGCACTGAGGTCTAGCAGGACAAGCACAGAGATGAGTCCACTGTCAGAGGCCATAAGAAGATCATTTGTAACCTTCACTAAAGCTGTTTCTGTGCTGTGATGAGCTCTGAAACCTGACTGAAACTCTTCAATAAGCCTCTGCAGATGATCTGTTTCTGTCCTGATAAATTCTGGACTCTGACTGAAGACTTGGTGACAGCCTCCTTCTGTCTCGTCTCTGGTTGTTTCAAATTCTAATGATTCTTTTGTTCCTCCATCCTGCAGCCTCTGAGCCACTGACCCACCCAGCTGGCTTGGAGAAACATCTGTGGATGAGTGAAGAAGAAATGGCCTTGCAGTCACAGCCTGCTGACTGATCAGACCTGAAGAGGAAGAAAAGTCTGGTTTTCTGGAGAATCTCATATTACTGATATAATGTTTAAGTGAAACAGGTGTGATAATGAAAAATGACACAGGGAAAATTTGTTGAACTGAAATTTATTTAATATTTCCTACAAAAGTCTTTGTTGGTGATTCAGCTTCAAGACGCCTGTATGGAGATACTAGTGGTACCATTTCAAGTACTAGAGAACTGGTGACATGTTCTTACACATCTGACCTCCTGTACGTTCATATTTTATCTAATTCAAACTCCACACAGACAGAACCAGCTGGGATTCAAACCAGGAACCTTCTTGAAGTGTGTTAAGCACTGTGGGCAGAAGCTCTGCATCAGCGTGCTGTTAATGATCTATTCTATGTTTTGTTCACAGTGCTTAGATTAAATGCTCATGCAAACTGTGCAATTATCACATTGAAATAAAAACCAGAAGTTGTGCGCTATTTGAACACCTTGCCTGCCTGCAGCACTAAAGGACTCCGTGAGAGACGTCTGTCTCGCCCTAGCAGCACCTGTCCCTGTCCTCCTCTTCCTCCTCCTCTTCCTCACACACTGCTGAGTTTGTCCTGGTGGATCATCAGGGCTGCAAAGCCTCACAGATGATGTGCAGCAGTGTGTCCCTCAGTCTGTCCTCACTCTGGACACTTGCAGTCGTCACACATGGAAATCAAATGTGTGATAAGCTGCAGGATTCAAACACAAGTGTAACTTATAAACACATGTTCATACTTTTATTCCACAATCAGAGAGAAAGAAACAGAGAGAGAGTGCAGGACAGACAGACAGGTGACAGTCTCAGGTGTACACACTGCTACACAACATCACCAGAGAAGCAGGATTTAGTGTTTGTGTTATTACGAGTGTAAACAAGAAGAGTCCCAGATGGTGCAGTGGACACATGTGTGACTGCTGTGATTAAAGCATCTTTCTTTCAGCTTAACGAGTGAACCGTCAGCTCGTTCAAACACACGTTAAAGTGCGTTTGGCTCGACACCACCGAACAGAGGCAGCAATATAACACAGCTCACATTAACAGTGCAGTGAATCCTGCTTGTGCCGTGATGTTCAGGAAACCGAGCAGCGTCACTGACTTTCAGCTTGTTGTGTTTGTGGATATATGACTGACTTTAATTATCCATAAATCATCAGATTCTCTGTAAGATTAAGGTCGACTATTGAACGGCGTATACTTTAAAGTAAAGGCTTTAAAACAAAGTTAGTACAAACGTCACTAATGTCACATAACTTTGCCGACATGTGGCCAACAGGAATGTTTAATGTTCTTCGTTATTAAACATTCGCACATGAATAAGTGACATAATCTTCAGTACTTACTTTTGACAGTTCACTCTTCGGCTGCTCCCTTCTGCCGTATTTTGCGGCAAAATTATCCACACCCACCGCCGCGCTATGAATTGTGGGATATATGGGACCACGAAGCATGCACCGGACCACGCTTGATATTTGGGGAAATCGATGGCACATTTGGAGTATGCATTTGAAGTACACTTCGATTGGGACAGCCGTCGTCGCGTGGCGGTGACGTAATCGCACTTAAAATGCGTACTTCTAGCGTGCGGTCTCTTAATAGACCCTGTGCACGAGAAAATGCTAACTTCCTGGTTTGAGATGATAAACGAGGGACCGCTGTTTACAGATACTGAGAAATATAAAATTTGAATCCCTTTTCTCTTTTGCTCTGAGGCGCGGGGGGAAAAATATCGACAAGGACACACCCGACCCATCCTTCAAATTCGGGGAAATGAAGGACGCATTTGTAGGCCGCATTTGAAGGAGTCGACGAATTGGGACAGCCTTCGTCGACTCCTTCAAATGCAAACTCCGGAGGATGCAGCCGACGTTTTGGGACACAGCATCGACTGTAGAAAACATGGAGGACGCGAAGTCAAAACGTCTCTATCGCCCCCTGGTGTCTGGCTGCAGTATAGGTCATAAACCCCGCCTCCTCCATGTTAGCGGATGGGACTGGGGTCAGACTAAAATAAATTAATTCTCCTCAGATAAATTTTTTCCAAAGATTCTGTCTTTTGTTTTCAATAGTTCTCATCACGCTGATTGATGTTCAAGGGGTCTCCTTTCCCATAAGTTTGATTCTAATTCCTACCGCGGTGATGTTAAATTGGGGTGTAACGCTATCGTAGCTTTGACTGGCAGCTGCAGTCATGGAGAAACTTGCGTATCTCTGTTTGGGAATAGCAGACAGATAGAGCGTAGGCTCTGACAGGAGGGCCAGCGTTTACGCTACGAAAACACGACCGAGTGTTTTAACCTGACAGCCTGAGGTGTTCTTCAGTAAACTGGACTACCCGACAGAAGGACCCGAGGCCCTGCTGCACTGTTTCGGTAAGTTAAATGTGTTTGTAAGCTAATCCGTAACTACCGTCCTAGCTAAAATGAGCACTCGGCTGTCAGGGTTTGTTTAGCTAACCCGTGCAGGTGAATGAATTTACCAAAGAAATTTACTAAAGAAATCAAGAGAAACGCCCCAGGCTACTCAGTCACTAATTACTGTTACTGTACTTTTATTACAAGTATTATACTGTAAAAGCAACAGGCTGCACCCTGCTTCTGTTAGGAGGCCTGGGTCGTTGACCCAGGGTTTTTGAGTTTATTATTTATAATTTCTAGTCTTTGGTTTCTTTGAGTTCTGTCTTATGGTTTATGTCTCTGTCTTCTCTAGTTGCTCTGTCTCCCCTGTCAGCTGTATCCCCTTGTCTAGTTCGCGTCTCTGTGTATCCTTAGTTCCTATATCCCCGTGTCCAGTCAGTGTCTGCCCTGGTCCCACGTCTCTGTTCCCTCTGTTGCAGTGCGTGTGAGTCTGTGTCTTTAGTTCAGTCTGTGTCATGTTTCCTGTTTTATTTTGAAAGTCCATGTCTGATGTTATGTATCTGGTTTCGCTTCCCCTTGTCTCGTTAGGCCTGATTTGCCCCAGCTGTGTTTCCCTCCTGTTACCCATTCCCTGATTGCTCCCTCTGTGTATTTAAGCCCTGTGTTTCTCTGTGTCTGTGTCGTGATCTACCGTTTACCTAGCTGTGTGTTCTGTCAGTCCGCTGGTGTTAGTTTATTTTGATTTTTCCAGTTATGTTATGTTTGAGTTCAGCATTAAAGCTGTTTCAGTTTACGTTTGTCTCTGGAGTCTGCACCTTGGGTCCTATTCCTGTCTGCACACAGCCGTCACATAACAGCTTCAGCTCCTGTGCAGAGCTGAATATTAAATATGTGCAAACAACAACATGTTTTCAGTCTCTTGCCACATCTGTAAAGAGAGCAACATCTTTTTTAAAAGCATGTACTTCAGTAACTCCTCATTAATCAGGAACTATGGATTAAAGTACTGTAGTGTACTTTAATCCACTGAAAAAATGCAAGAGAAGAACTTCAGATCCTGAGTGTGTGAGGACAGAAGAATCAGCTTTATTTCAATTTTGAGGGATCAATATGGACTCTATTATTAAATGAAAAGAACAAATTAGACTACACTACTGAAAAGTTCTGCTGCTGTTTTTAAAGTCTCCATGTTCCCAGGCTGTAGAGGGCTCTGCAGATTTAAACAGTTTTAGATCCATTACACTCAGTCTTATGTTAAAATCTCAAAGGACAGCATTATATTTTTGATATTAACAGTAACTCTGGGCCTCTGTAGAGTGTGCAGCTGATCTCATCGCTGTCTAAAAATGGATAAAAAATAACATAAGGAGTCCTGAATCCTTCAATAACACAGACTATTAGAGTAACAGGTGTGTAGCATCGCTAACTAGCTAGCAACTAGCCTCCAACACAGTGCGCATGCTAGCGGCTAATCTAGCAAACGAATTAACAACAGAGTGATTTTAGAACTATAAGATGATAAGCTGTGTGTCTTTTTTATAACAGTGACGTGGTTGTATTTACCTTAATTAAACAAGTCGTCGGTAAACCAGCAAAAAAACTCGAGCAGCTGGGCTACGTAAAAAGTGTAGGGGGGCGTGTTTGCGGTCACATCCAGCGGGTATGTGGGCAGGCGCGTTACACAGTCGCTCCACCTCAAGTCACTACTGCGCAGACTCTGGCTCCAAATTTGCAAGATGGCAGCCTCCACAAGCGGGATATTTTGTCTTCATTCTTGCACAATGGGAGGAAGCGGGGTCGCGTCGTCCATCTTTTATACAGTCATTGGGACACAGCCTATGTCTCATAAACAATAGGAGGTTCTCCTCAATGATGAGAGGAGGGGCGACAGAGAGGAGGTGAGAACAGTTCAGGTGTTAATAAAGGCGGAGTTCAGAGAGGATAAGGACAGTTACAGGAGAAGGTGTCAGGGTCCTGGGTCTGAGCGACCCAGGACCCTGAGCAGTTATGAAGTATATGTGCTATATGTGATACTGTGCTACTGTTCTGTGTCCACATTTGTATGTAGGCAGGTATGTGTGTGTATGTACAGCTGCTTTCTGTAGCACCTTCAGGCCTGATGGGTGTGGCCCTGCTGGAGGACTGGCCACACCTGAAGTCCCTGCCACACTCCAAGTTAGACTAGACTAGACTAGACTAGTGTCGTGTCTGCCCGCAGGAGTTGTGTTTGACGGCTGCCTCTGTTGTTTCCTTGCAGGAAGAGCGTGGAGCAGAATGCATGGCATGTGCGGTAACACGGGAGCGGAGAGCACGAGCACAGACGTTTGAGTGAGACACGACACAGGAGTCTAGGGAGCTCCGGGGATTTATTATGTACTGGTCATTTACTGCACTGTAAATAAACGCACTGCTTACATTCAGAGCTCCACGCCTGGGTCCTCCTTTTCCTCACATCCCCGCAGTTGGCTATCGGCAACCGTGACAGAAGGTTGGAGTTTAAACTCCAGCAGAACAACATAACAGAGGTGTGGAATGGCACGAAGACCATCCAACAGCAGAGGAGCTGGGGGTGGTGAGGACAGAGCTAACGTGTTGAATGTGTTTTACAACAGACTGGACACTGCAGTGAATGTTGCTCCCCCCACAGCATTACCTGTGGTCAGCCTGCAGTCCACAGCCACCCACTGTCTCCACACTGCATCATAGCCTCCTGTAAAAGTCCTGACACCCCTCCCCCCCCTCTCACTTTCACTCATGACCAGGTTCAGAGACAGATGAGGAGACTCCACAAGTCTGCTGGACCAGACAGTGTGAGTCCCGTGTCCTCGAGGCCTGCTCCCCCAGCTTTGTGGAGTCTTTCATAAACTGTTCATGTTGAGTGTGAGTCTACAGAGGGTCCCATTGCTGTGGAAGACATCATGCCTCGTTCCTGTACCAAAGACGCCACATCCCATTGGCCCCAGGATTACAGACCTGGCATCTTCAGAAGTTTTCTGATGACTCTGCGGTGGTTGGGTGGATCGGTGAGGGTGATGAGTCAGAGTAGCGGGCTGTGGTTAACTCCTTTGTCACGTGGTGCGAGAGAATTATTTACAGCTCAACGTACTTAAGGAGGACCAGGAAACCTGTGACCCCTGTTTCAATCGAGGGGGTCGATGTGGACTATAAATACCTCGGAGTACACAACGATAATAAACTGCACTGGGTTAAAAACACCGCTGCACTCTTTAGATGAAGGAAAAAGGAACAAGAAGTTGATTTTACATGTGAATCAGAAAATCAGAGGGATGCTCTGGTGGGTAAACATTCATTATCACAAACTCTGATGTCAAACTTCCTTTGACAATAACATAACGCCCATTATTCTCTTTTATACAGTCAGCCACGGTGAGGGAGAGGTTCCACCTTAATAATATTACTACAGCCCTGCTGCCTCTGCTGAATGATGGGAAATAAACGTATCCACAAAAAGTGTCCCAACAGTGTAACTGACTTCATCATCGTTGATTTATATAGCACTTTAAAAACACACAAGGCCGACCAAAGTGCTGAACAACAGAAATATAATAGATACAATAAAATAATAAACATAGCGAAAACAATAAAATACAAGTCAGTCAACCACTGAGTCAAAGCCAGTGAATAAAAATGTGTTTTCAATCTGGATTTAAAAACCAGCACTGATGTCGATCGCCTAATGTGAAGAGGAAGATTATTGCAAAGCTCAGGAGCCACGATAGAGAACGCTCGGTCTCCTCAGTTTCAGCCGTGATTTGGGGACTGAGACTTGATGCTGAACTCTAATTAAAAAGTGCTCCTTTCATGCTCCTTTCTGTGTGTTGTTTCATACAAAGTTTAAATGATTCCTAAATCAGGGGAGGAGGCCCCGGGGCAGACCCAGGACACGCTGGAAAGATTGTATCTCTCGGCTGGCCTGGGAACACCTTGGTGGTCTCATGGACAAGCTGGAGGAGGTGGCTGGGGAGAAAGTCTGGGTTTCTCTGCTGAGGCTGCTGCCCCCGCGACCCGGCCCTGGGTAAGCGGAAGAAGATGGATGGATGATTCCTAAATCTGTGGATAACCAATCAAACTGTGCTCTCATCACATCATTATGTGAACAAGTCTGAGGATGATGAAGTTCCTCTGATGAAGCACAGACAGCTGATACAAACACTCTGTTTAACCTGTTGCTTCGGTTCTTTGGAGGTTTGTAAAGAACCTGAGAGGAGTTCTCATGTTCAGACACGTCTGTATGACGAACTCCAGGATGATGTCAGAGGGGGTGGCGGCTGAGGAGCAGGACTCCTCCCACACATGCTACAGAGTGCAGCACCGAGACTGACCTGCAGATGGCGCCACACTGACACAAATCAGAAGCCTGAGCTCCACAGCCTGAACCCACAGAGACCCCCACCCACAGCAGCACAGAGCAGTGACCGCCCGGAGGAAGAGGAGGAGTCCCAGTGCTGAATGAGCGGATTATTCAGGTGAAGCTGCTGCAGAGGAACACAAGCTCCTCAGTCTGTTTTGTTTTCCAGGAGTCGCAGAGGAGAACCATCAGAGGAGGAGAACCATCAAAGGAGGAGAACCATCAGAGGAGGAGAACCATCAGAGGAACATCAGAGCTGTGAGTTCACTGCTTCTCCTTCTTCTCTCTGTGGTTCTTCAGACTCAAATGTGACTTTCTCCTGTGTTTTAATCAAACGCACCCAGACTCTGGGGTGGGCGGGGTCAGCGCTGCACCAGGCTCCTGCTGGTTAAACAAACACTGAGCCCAGATCAGTTTATTAGTGTTTAATACTGAGACGTCCATCAGAGATAAAGAGCAGCTGAAGAGCTGCTTCTCCTTCTCTGCTCTCTCTCCTGCTGCACGCGTCACAGAATCAAACAACAGTTTAATGATCAGCCGATTAATCAGAGCGATTAGTTTGAGGTTTGCAAACATGTTTCAGGCCAGATGTTAAACTCTGTGCAGATGTGGCGCTTTGATGTTTTTCTCTTTGATAATTTTAATGTTTTTACTTTGTAAACTAAATCAGTTCAGAGGAGCTGCGTCAGAGTTTGAAACCATCCTCTGAACGATCACCTCGTCCCTCATTCACTTTCATCTTTAGCTTTTCTTCATGTTTGGCACTAAAGTTGACCTCAGTTATTATCTCATCTTATTTTCACTCCTTGTGTTGTTGAGTCTCTGCTTTCTTCTGTCTGTATCATCAGTGTGGTGACCTCTGACCTCTGTGATATCTCTGTGCACAGTGTTTTAAGATGAATCAAAGTGCAGTTAGTGTGGTGGGCTATGATCTCTGAATTTATACAAAGCGGTCGGTTATGAAGACGATGAGCAGGTGAACGACCCCTCAGCCACAGACTGATGATGAAACCAAGCAGCTCCACATTAATCCTGCAGTAATAATCATTTTACCCTCTGATGTAAGAAATACTTCATCATAGTCACAGACTTTTATACTTTACACTGCTGTGTTACTGCTGTGGTGTCACTACAGCACTGAGTCCTACAGAATGAAGCCAGCTTGATGCGACTGTAAGGACCGCTCAAACTTTTCAGACCTCATGCTGCAGGTTTTTAATGTTAATGAATATCAGAGTGTCAATAACAAAAGGTTATCAGATCAGAGTGGAGCCTGCGTCTGTCTGAACCTCGAGCAGAGTTTAAACAAGAACAAAATCAAATCTGAGAGAAAATCCAGTAAAGACGCTGAAGCCTCTTCAGGCAGGGAGCTGCCAGCAGCTCGGGTCAGCAGGTGTTGCTCCTCCACCTGTAGATGTTCCTCAGCACTGGTGGAGGTTTCCTTCACACAATCAAAACTGAACACGACATCTAAAATCATCAGTTAATCCTCACCATCAAACTCGGACGTCTTTTTAAAGCTCCATGAAGGATTTCAGACTCAGTCACTGTGAGACTTCCTGCATTTCAGGGCAGAGTATCTAAATTCCAGGCACAGATCCATGTCTGCATGTTGTTGCGAAGTTGTTTGGATGTCGTTGGGACGTAGTTGGGATGTTGTTGGGATATTGTCAGGACGTTCTTGGGATGTTGATGTATGTCTGGTGTTTGCTTGATGTTTCACGCCTCTGTGTCTCAGTGGAGATGCAGTGCTGATGCTGCTGCACAGTGTGTGATATTACAGGGTGAATGTGGGAAACAGAAGCTCGGCCTGCTGCTGCTTAGTTGTAGAGGATGTTTGTGAAACGGTCGACTGACATGAAGGAATCTCCTCTGATTAAACAGCCGACCTCAGACCGACCGGAGTTTGCTGGGAAGTTTCAGAGCACCGTGAACTCACCTGCAGCTCTGATTTCACAGCCTGATGCCTGATCTGATCTCTTCTTATCTTCTGCTGCTTCCTGTCTCAGGCTGACGTTTCGTCGTGTCTGAGCCTCACTCATCTCGTTCCTCACATTAAATGCAAACTGACTTTAAATATGACCGATGGTAGCAGCTGTCTTCCTGCAGCAGGTCTGGGATGAGTGCTAACTCTCTGACTGTTCATAAAGGTTTTCACTGTGAGAAGAAGTCTGCGTGATCGCAGTGAGCAGCTGATTCCTGTCTCTGAGTGCAGGCTGGCTGTAAACGCTGCAGCTCACCTGTCTGTTCAAACACACGTTCATCACCACAAATGCTTTCAGACTACACAGAAACAGCAAAATCAAAGTTTCACATGAACACACACACACGTACAGTGAGAAAAGACTTGAAGCATATTTACAGACCACTCCGGGAAATGTTTGGATTTGAATTGATGAGGTCATGGTGGGGTGGGCGGGGTCAGACTGTGAAAACATTTCTACTCGGTGGAAATATCTGCTGTTTGGATCATGTTCTCCATATTTAGTGAAATATTTGCAGGCTTTGTGTAAAACAAGCTGCTCACAGGTAGTGAGGGCTGACCTGCTGACAGAATCACAGAGCTGGTATTCAGCTGCGAGGTCTCAGGACTTCCTCCTCACAGCTCTGCTCTGTTGGTAGAGCTGATGTTGCATCAGGTCATGTGACCCAGCAGCCGAGTGCAGCTGTTGAAAGTCAGAGTTTGAACTTTGAACTTTAGAAAGTGAGTTAGCAGCTCCGACTGAGGGGAGGCTTCTGTGTTATTTGGCTGCGTTGGTTCAGCATGACAAACAGGAAACAGTTTTTGCTCCTGATAATGAACTCTGCTAATGACAAGCGCAGATGGGCGAGTGAGCTCCGCTCAGTCTTTCTCTCTCTCTGTCACTCAGGGTGGAGCTGAGCTGCTGACTGCAAACATTCATGTGTCGCTGCTCTGTTATCTCTGTTATCTCTGTGTTATTGATCTTCTTGATCTTCTGTCAGCTTCTCTTTGTTTTCCTGCTGTTTGTGTCGCTCCACCGACGTGACACCATCTGTGAGAAAAGCTTCACTCAGGCTCTCTGTGACCTTCAGAGCTCTCGCAGGCCTTCCTGTTTGAATGCTGTCTTCTTCTGTGTCTTTGTTGGCAGTGTTGGTCAAGTTACTTGAAAAAAGTAATTAGTAACTAATTACTGATTACTTCCCCCAAAAAGTAATCCTGTTACTCTACTGATTACTTATTTTCAAAAGTAATTAATTACTTAGTTACTTAGTTACTTTTTAAAAACACGATTTACAACCTGAAGAGGTGATAAAGTGATAGATCTTTCAGCCCAATTCTACTTTTTCTGCATCATCATCATACAAAATGTAATCAAATGGAAAAGTCTCTTTTTAAAACTTGTTTTATTAGTTTTAATCTTTAAAATGTAAAAATTTAATTATCTGCAACATTCTCTGACTGGAAGAAATTAGTTTAACATGTAAACCTATTTTCTGCACATTCCAGCTCATAAAATAAAATATTTTTGTGTGTTTACACTCAGTCTTTCAAATAGATGCAAGTAAAACACAGCAGAAAATAAATAAAGTCAAAGACTCAGCGGTCCTGTTGCTCTATTTTCACCTGTAAAGCAGGAGTGGGGCAGGCGGAGGTTTACCCTGGTGCAGGTGTGCCGCGGTCAGTGGAAGAATCCGCGAGTTTCTCTGTGAGTTTCCCATTACGTCGTAGCTACTCGGTGCTTGTTGGAAGTTTAGGGGTTTTTTCGCTGTAAAAAGAAGTTTTCTTCCCACGCACAGCGGACACTAATGTTTTTGTCACTTTTTATGGAATCAAACTCAAAGTAAGGTCAGTACTTCCACGCTTTAAACGCTGCACGCTCATACTCTCTCTGCACTCGATATATGATCCATTGTTGATCTGCACACAGCTGTTGTCACTAACGTCGCACTCGCTTACGTCACTGTCATGAGACATTCTCACAAAAAAAACACGGTTTTAGTAACGCAGTAACGCAGCGTTCCTACGGGAAAGTAACGGTAATCTAATTACCGTTTTTGCAATAGTAATCCCTTACTTTACTCGTTACTTGAAAAAAGTAATCAGATTACAGTAACGCGTTACTGCCCATCTCTGGTTGTTGGTGCTCTGCAGCATTTCCAGCACGTTCTCCTCTGCAGGTTTCGGTACATTTAATCAGTTCATGGGACTGTGGCGGCTCATTGGACATCTTTAACCTTCATCATCATCAACTCAAACGTCTTCACACAGCAGTCTCGCTGATCTTTCATCTTCACGTTCTTGTTCCTGATCGATGTATCCAGAAACTGCAGCATCTAACCTGTGTTCACTCCTTGAGAGAATGAGCACCGACGTGCTGTCAGAAGCTTAGCATGAACTTTGAACCTGTTCTCAGAGTTTTTCATTCAGGCTGAGCTGCAGCTCGTGTTCGGTCAGATGGAGGTTTGTGTCTGAGCTCTGAGCTGGAGAGAAAAACACACGATCAGGACGAGACAGGAAACAAAAGCTGACATGTTGATAAAACTGTTATTTCAAACAGAGTTGGGTGTGTTTCGTAACTATTAGACCTTATAAGGCAGCAGCAGAGAGAGGGTCAGAGCTGCAGACTGCTGCTGTTTGCTCTGAAAACACACAAAACATCCAGCAGACACACAGCGACCAGCCGGCAAACACTGAGCTAATGTCCAGCCAAAAGCCGAAAATATCACCAACATACAACGACTGTGAAGCCAGCAGTGAGCACGCTCTGAGCTGACGTCACAGCAGTAACCATCCGACAGCCCCTCTTGCAAGTGAAGGCCCACCGGAGCCCACTGGAGGGCAGGCATGTATACTGCTCTGTCCTCACCCAGGACCAGTTTGCCTTGGGAGACCAGTAGCTCCTGGGTTCATGCTGGTGTAGTAACCACCACCATGATGAGGTGATTCACAGGTATGTGTGTCAGGAACCACCGCACTCATCTGATGCTGAACAACTACAGATGCTACTGATACTCACAGCCGTGTCGGGTGTTACAGGTCATCAGAACAAGGACTGAGCTGCAGATGAAAATACGGTTTCCTCAGAGTCACATGATCAGCTGATCACATGATGCCTCTGAGGTGTGCACATGCTCAGAGCATGTTTGTGATGTCACTCTCTGATGGTTGTTTCCTCTGATAGGAGAATGACTGACGTGCGGTTGGCTTCAGTTTCCACCGTCTCCAAGGTTACAAGCCTGTCACAAGGATGCGGTTCCCACGGCAACGAGCCTCCAGCTTTCGTCCTTCCTCCCCGTAATGCCCGGGTCACGCTGGGGGCAGAAGCTCGACTGGAGGGCAAGGTGAGACTCTGATTGGTTCTTTTTACCTCTAAACCTGAAACAGTGAACAGCGTTTACACCTCTGAGGTGGTTTAAGGTGGACTCGACACCGTGAAGATAACTAAGATGTGAGATATTTCCACCTGTCAGGTCTGAGAATGAGACGTTCCGGCACTCTGAACTCTGGATGAAGCCGACCTTCAGTCTCTGGAGGTTCATCAGAGCCGATGTCAGCAGCAGCTGAGCTCTTCAGACATGCAGCCTTTCTTATCAGATGGAGGTTTCAGCCCACTTTAAACTCTGGCTTTGTATAAATAGTTGTGTTCCTGTGACCTGAGCGAGCGGTGCCAGCGTGCATCAGTGTAATCACCACAGTTTGACCAAATATAAACATGGAGGCTAGAAATGAGGCTCTGTGTATGAGGAAAGCCTCAGGAGACGCTGACGCCCTCACAGACTCACAACAGACTGACGATCAAAGTCAGACTGGCTCATTTTAAACGACTCACTTTAATGCAGAAAATTAATTGTTAAAACTTCTTGATGATTTATACGTGTTAATATTTATCATTTCCTCTTTTCTGAGCACTTTGCAACCTGTATGCCTTCCTCTTATTTTTGTATATATATTCCTCTTCATTATTATTTATTTCTGCACAGTCAAAGGAGTTTGCAAAGAAAAGCGTCTGGACTTCTTTAAGTTGCTTGAAGACGTTTCACCTCTCATCCGAGAAGCTTCTTCAGTTCTAAGGTCAAATGGTGGAGAGTCCCAGATTTAAACCCAGTGGGAGTTTCCCCCACAGAGGGACAAAAGGACCCCCTGATGATCCTCTAATCGCCTGAGCCAAGGTGTGAAACTGGGTGTGGGTCCCAATCAGCCAGAGTTTCGGGTGAGCTCATTGTGAAACCTGGCCCCACCTTATCATGCGAATTCCTGAGGTCAGATGGCCCAGGATGTGAGTGGGCGTTAAGGCGTCTGGGAGGGATCTCAAAACTGGATTATAGATGGCAGAGAGTTGGTGTCGTAGAACTGAAGAAGCTTCTCGGATGAGAGGTGAAACGTCTTCAAGCAACTTAAAGAAGTCCAGACGCTTTTCTTTGCAAGCTTCTTAGACTATGATGACCTGGATGACTGAGAACCTTCACAGACTTGTTCCTGCACAGTTGGTGTGGAGCACCTACAATTCTGTTGCACATGTACAATAACAATAAAGGGCTATTCTATTCTATTCTATTCTATTCTACTCTTCAACATAACACTGAAGCAGGACTTGAGGACAGACACTCGGTGTGGGAGGAATGACACGATTTGTGTCTGGATCTTTTTCCAGAATAAAGTGCTTCACAGATCTGAGAGACCATAAAAACAGAGCTCACAGCAGCAGATCATAAAAGCAGGACTGAGACAGAACAAACATCCCAACTTTAAAGAACACGTTTAAGGCGGTTCGCTGCCAGCCACAGAAATAAGAGCGAGGAAGATCAGGCTGAACCTTCATCACAGGTCAGGAGACTGTGTTTGTATCTGAGAGTCTGAAAGGCTGGAAGGATGTGAGAGCGGACGGATTAACATTTCTTCAGTCTTGTGACCGGCTGCATCCTGATGTGAAGCCTCCCAACAATCCCAGCACACCAAAGGTTCTGTTTCTGCTTTATTTGCTCTCTGAAGTCATTTTCTGTGTTTGGCCCGACTTTAATCAGCAGCTCTTACGCTGCTCTGGTTTCCCCCGTGGTTTTACACCAGTTTAACCACTTAAAGACCCAATCGCAGCCAAACTGGACAAGTTTCACCTGAAGGCAGCGCTCTTCATTTCTGCCTCAGCTCCTCTGGCTGTCTGCTGACTGCATGTGAAGAATCCCAGGACACCTGAATGCACCACAAATCCCCAAACATGATGGATGGATCTGCAAAGCCTGATGGCAGCTGAAAGTCCTCAAACACATCTGTCCACCACATGCTGCACACACACAAACACTCACAGAGACACACACACACACACACACACACAGAGAGACAGACACACACAGACACACACACACACACACACACACACACACACAGACACACACACACACAGACACACACACGCTTGCTTTCCTAGTTCTGTGAGGTCCTTAGTCCTCTTCGAGTCCTGCAGATTCGGTCTGCTTGTCTGCTTCTGTCGCGCTGACCTCAAACCAAACACACACTGTATATAAAAGATGGACACAGCCTCCGTTATGCCGGATGAGTCAGCTGGACGAGTCTGTGTGAAATCAGCTGATTGCTTTTCTCCATTGTCTGAATCGTTCAGGTGCGCGGCCATCCTGAGCCACAGGTCACATGGTACAGAGAGGGAAGGGCCATGATTGGTGGAGAGCACTACATCGTGGAACGGGGTGGGCGGGGCAGCTTCAGCCTTTTGGTGAGAGGGGTCACGGAGGAGGACCTGGGCAGTTACACCTGTCAGGCAACCAATCAGGCGGGGAGCCGTCAGGTTACCGTGGAGATCCTTCTGGAAGGTAAGAGCGTGAGCAGCTCTGACAGGAAACAGTCACTGTGAGGAAAACGTGTTCGTATGGTTTTCCTCTGTGGACATGTGACACCCACACTCGTTATGCCCTCATTTTATTTCTGCTTGCTGCCTTGTTGGTTCAAATAAAAACACCCATAACGTTTTTTAAAGGTTTAACGAAAGCTCGATCTGATGCTCTGATGTTTTTCCACCTGCAGAGAATTCTGGGAAGAAATACGTCGTGCCGCCGTCCATGAAAGCAGGGTGAGCCGTGCAAACAGCTGTGAGCGCGACGTCTCAGAGGACACTCCTTTCACACAGCTCTGAGTTTGGCTGAACGTTTTCCTCCCAAACAAAAAACACTGCTCACAAAAATGAAAGGAACACTTTGAAAACTCATCAGGGAAAACCTGGTGCTGGACTTCAGCACTGATATGGACCGGGTCGTGTGTCAGGAGTCACATCGATTCATTTAATTAAAAATGATCAACGTGCAGAGGCTGAATTCAAACATCCCAAAGAGTTTAAATTAAAATTTCATTCGAATCAGTGAAAACGTCTGCCTGTGGGGGGCTGTGTGTCCCTCCATGAATAAGCCTCCCACACATTCAGGCATCATCCTGGAGGAGTTGAGCTACCTAAGCAGCCTCTGCAGGGTCCAGTCCTCACCTCATGCTACCAGCATGGAGACCAGCCGAATGCAAAACTAGTGAAAAACAGTCAGAAGAGAAGAGGAAGGAAACATGTGAGTGTCCTCCACCCGTGAAAGCATTCCTGCTCTGGGGGCTGTGTCCTTGTTGTTAGTTTCATTAACACCAAAGCAGCTGAACCTGATTAACACCTCCTCTGATACTGAACCAATCAGATCAGTATCCCAAAGTTCACTGACTTGATGTCAAACTCAGATTAAAAAGTGCTCCTTTCATTTTTTCAGCAGTGTGTAAACACCAGCATCCAAACACCAGGTGGCGCTGCTGCACAGGGTTGCACTCCATGCTTATAAAGAAGTAACTGCTAAGTGCTGATCCCAGAACTCCATCTCTCACGATTCCAGGTGTCGCTCTGCAGCTCCTGCTGTGGAGAACAGGCCAAGCATTTGGAGCGAGAGTCCCCCAAAGTTCATCAACAAACCGAGCCGAGTGTTTGCCGAGCCGGGGCAGAGCGCCAAGTTCTCCGCCAAAACCACAGGACGCCCACAGCCCAGGGTCACCTGGCACAAGGTACGAGGAGCTTGAGATCAGAGCTGCAGAGGAACAGCTGAGAAGCTGTGGGATCTCAGTCTCACTCGCAGCGGCGGCTGGAGGACAGATTCTTTGTCCGCTTTTACTGATTAACTCAGTATTTACTGTTTGTCTCTCAGGGGGAGGCGGAGCTTCAGTCTGGTGGGCGGGTCAGCATGTACGAGCGCTCAGGCCTTCACTTCCTGGAGATAAAGGATGTGATTGTCCAGGATGCAGGAAGTTACAAGTGTTTGATCAGCAACGGTTCCGGAACAGCGACTGCCTGCGCCGAGCTTACCGTCCAGGGTGAGGCAGCCAATCAGAGTCGTTCAGCTGCTGCACACGCTCATTTGTCATTATTTAAAACTGCAAACCAAACGCTGCAGTTCCTCTGCTGTCCAGCAGAGGCAGCAGTGAGTCAGCCCCACGTTAAAACATGTTTACAGCCTGATGTTGAGCAGCTGGTGGCGGTGAGGCGCTCTGAGCGTGTGACTGTGTGGATGCTGACGATGTGGACGTTCTCTCTCTCACGTGTCCTCCCCTCTCTTCTCCAGGTGCTCCTGACGACTCGTCCAGGTGAGTGCTGTCATGTCTGGATGTGTTAACAGTAAGAATCCCTCAGAGCTGTTTCCTGTCTGAAGCTCTGGTGGACGGACAGCAGCGTCCCTCTCAGAGCTTCGTCAGCTCCTGGGAAACGTGGCTCCTCTTTCCTTTGCTGCTGCGAAAGTTTTCCAGCTGAGTTTGAGATCTTTTGGCTTCACGAGCTGGAAACTTGTTCTGGAAAACTGCTTGAGTGTTCACAGCAGCAGGTTAGAGGCAGCTGAAGGAAGCAGAGGAGATTCCTCATCAATCTGAACTCCTGTGGGGACGCTAACCGGCAGGTTTCACCTTTCAGAACCTGCTGCAAATAATCCGTCTGAGGTTTCTTACTGTCTGACCGAAAAGAGACGTCATAAAAATAAATCCACCAGTAAATCAAATATTTCCAGACTGCAAAGAATTAAAAACATGCTGTCACACGGGGACAGTCACCGCGGTAACGAGGACGGCATGTTCAGAATCATCCACTCTGGTTCCTCCCGCAGGACCGGCCGGCCCACTGACGACCCACAGACCAGAACCAGGAGCCAGAAGGAGGGCAGAGCTGCTCCCAGCTCCCAGCCCGAGGAGCAAGAGCCCAGACAGGCCGCCTCCTGGAGGAGCGAACCACCTGCACAGCTCCCTCTGCTGGCTGAGAGGAGAACTGCACCTGATCAGGTTATTTTACTACTACTAATAATAATGTTTCTGAAACTCATGCCATCTAAAGCAGAATAAATGAAAGAGAATGACATGAAGTGAAAGAGCTCCTGCTCCCCTGCAGGTCCGGTCCATCGACGCTCCTGATCCAGATCTGACCTGCTCGGTCCAGCAGTCAGGACCCGGCTCAGATAGCAGGTCAGAACTTGGATCAATCCACTTTTATTTAAATGTGAAGTCACGTCCACTTTCAGGTGTGTTCAGGATCACCTGTGTGTTTCAGGCCGGTGAGGACGTCCAAGGCGGGTTCCAACCTGCGGTTCGAGGCCGTCCCCCTGGACCAGGAGGCCACAGAGGGAGCTCAGGTCACGTTCACCTGCCAAGGTGAGAAACGCCTCAGACTGTGAAGGTGGAATCACTGACACGAGGCAGCTCTGAGCAGATGGTTAATGATGATTTAAATAAAGGTTTCATTTCAGGTCTCAGCTCCTCCACAGCTTTACTGTGACTTTAAGATCCTGTGAGTGTGAGCCGCCTCTCCTCTTCCTCACAGTGTCCTCCTCTGCTGCCGGCGCCGTGGTCACCTGGCTGAAGGACGGGGGGCCCGTGAGGACGGGATCAGGTCTGTGGCAGAGACGAGACGGCACCCGTCTCACCCTCTCCACGGTGAGAGTGAGACGGGTGGACCAGGGCGTGTACAGGTGTCAGCTGACCAACGCTGACGGGCTGACGGTGGACTCTGCAGCGTGGACGCTCCTCGTGCACAGTGAGTTCCTCCTCACATAGACTAAAGGACCTGAAATGAAACCTTTATTTAAACCATCTCCTCAGAGCTGCTTCATGATGGATGGGTGGGTGGATGAATGGATGGGTGGGTGGATGAATGGATGGGGGGGTGGCCATCTACTGTTTGGAAGGTTAGTGGTTCGATCCCTGGCTCCCGTCTTGGGCAAGATAATAACCCCAAATTGCTCTCAGATGCATCCATCAGAGAATGAATGCATGAATGTTAGTGAGGAAGCACAACAAATTCAAATTCAAATTTTATTTGTCACGTACTTCTTAGAAGACATGCGTGTATGGGTGAGTGTGACTGGGTGAATGTGGCGTGTTGTATAGACCGCTTTGAGTACTGTGGGAGAGCAGAAAGGTGCTGTGTAAGAGTCGGTCCATGACCCTGTGTGGATTCATAGATGTTGTAACGCAGGGCAGAGGAACAGCTTCACTCTGAGGCTCAGAGTGTGATGACAGAGTCCTCCAGGAGAGGGCAGCACTGACTCTCACACAGAAACACAATCGTGGTCCAACAGGAAACTGAGGACATACTCCACCCTGACCTTTGACCTGACCTTCTGATCAGAGAGAGAAAAACAAACACACACAGGACAGAAATGTTTGTGTGGGAGAGTCTGAGACGTTTGGAGTGAAGCAGGAAGAAGTGCACTCTGAACTCACAGGAAGTGTTTCATCAGCTCACCTGAAACATGTGGACACCGTGAACGCTGCCACCTGCTCACCTTCATGACAGGAACAGGCTGCAGTGAGCAAACACCAGTTTATGGTCCATCATAACTGTAGCAATGACATAAAGTCTGAAAATAGAGTCTGGGTTTCAAATCTATCTTTAAAACAGAGTCGTTGTCACAGAGCACCCACACCCGCAGCATTCACACCACAGTGTACTGGGCTCCTCCATCCTTACTGGAATCCTGCAAACACACAGCGGTCGTCTTCAAGAGGGATGAAACCACCTGCAGAGCTGCTGCTGGGGAAAGTGTTCAGCTGTTAAACCCACGAGCGGCTTTAGTGTTATTATCTCTGCAGACCTGCAAACACCTCCACCTCCTCCATCCACTCATACAGATCACCTACAGTCACCGTGACTCATTCACCAGCATGAAGCAGATTAACTGATTATCAGAGTGTGTGTGGTGAGGTTACTCACACCGTCTCGTTACCTGCTCTGTTCCTGTCGTTTCGATTGGTCAGAATCATGAAGCTGATGTAACCACGTGGATCAGCTGGAGTCACAGCTCAGGTTTTTCAGCACCGTGTCGTTGAACCGCTGAGCAGAGGCAGCAGAGAGCCGAGAGCCATATAAAGACAAAACACGCAGCAGCACACACACACACACACACAGAGTAAGACTGAAGCTGACCCAAGAAGGGCATGCAGAGGGAGTCCACAGCTTCATCAGGCGGTGGGGACTCCTCTCAGCTCTGCAGCTGATCCCAGGTCTGCCTCGGCTGGACAGCAGCTACAGAGTGATGCTGACTCAGAAACTCTTTGTTCTGGTTTGCTGCTCTTTAGTTTGCGGCCCAGGTTTGTAAGAACATGGTTTCATAAATAAGTGCTGAGTAAACACTGCAGTGAAATATGAAACACTTTGGTAAATAGCGTGCTTCTGTCACTCTCCCATCCCGACTGTCACTTCCTCCTCTTCCTGTCGTCTGTTTTTCCTGATCTTCTGCTCTCGCGTTCACACTCGGCCCTCTTTAAACTGCTCTGTGGACATGAAGATGGATGAAATGAAAGGTCGGCCGCTATCAGCAGATTTAAAATGTTTTAAAACAGATTACCACCTGTGAGGAAGTTTGCAGCCTGAGCCTCTAAGCTCAGGAGCCTCAGTTCATCTGATTCAATGCTCAGCCACATAACAAGTTTGTTCATGATGAGACTGTTTTTCTTTATACATTTTGTTCCACGTGATGGTAATTGATTTATTTCACTGATATTATTGCAAACAACGGGAACGTGGAGCAAATCTTATAAAACTCCTGCCTCTGATAAATGTTTGCAGACCAGAAGGAGATCTGCTGAGCTTAGTCACAGTTTTCAGTGTCTTACCTTGTTCAGTCACCATGGTAACTGATACTGAACATCTCACCTGGTCCGGAGCAGGCGAGGCTCACAGTTTCCAGCACAGTGTGTCTTTAAAGTGGTCACCAGTGTAGAAACGTGAACAGTCAGAGCTCTGTTGAGCCAACCATCCCTTTAACGTTAACTAGTAATGACTTCATGAACTTCTTCACAAATAACATTTTTATCATTAGAGAAAAAATTACCAATAATCATCCCACAGATGTAATATTATCTACAGCTACTCTTAGTTCCATTGATGTTAAGTTAGACTCTTTTTCTCCAATTGATCTTTCTGAGTTAACTTCAATAATTACTTCCTCCAAACCTTCAACCTGTCTTTTAGACCCCATTCCTACAAAACTGCTCAAAGAAGTCCTGCCATTAATTAATGCTTCGATCTTAAATATGATCAACCTATCTCTAATATTCAGCTATGTACCACAGGCCTTCAAGCTGGCTGTAGTTAAACCTTTACTCAAAAAGCATCTCTAGACCCAGCAGTCTTAGCTAATTATAGGCCAATCTCCAACCTTCCTTTATATCAAACATCCTTGAAAGAGTAGTTGTCAAACAGCTAACAGATCATCTGCAGAGGTTTATTTGAAGAGTTTCAGTCAGGTTTCAGAGCTCATCACAGCACAGAAACAGCTTTAGTGAAGGTTACAAATGAAATCTTAGAAATATGGTATCTAACCAGATTCTTACTCTGGATGGCATTACCTTGGCCTCCAGTAACGCTGTGAGGAACCTTGGAGTCATTTTTGACCAGGACATGTCCTTCAACGCACATATTAAACAAATATGTAAGATTGCTTTCTTCCATTTGCGCAACATCTCTAAAGTTAGAAATATCCTGTCTCAGAGTGACGCTGAAAAACTAGTTCATGCATTTATTACTTCCAGGCTGGACGACTGTAATTCATTATTATCAGAAAGTCTAACTTTCTGATTTCAGACTGTTTAGCTGATCAGATGTGATGAAATAATAGAAACCAGAACGCTGCTGGTATCACAGCTCCTGTGGATGAATGTAGCTCACAGACCTCAGTCTGGGTCCTGCAGATGCAGCTCTGTGAATGTGAACATTATTTGGTAATGTTTATTTTTCATCACTCACAATATTTTATATCTTCCTCCCACCTCGACTACTCACATAAATTTTATCATTAATCTAAGACCCGCATGATAAAATATAACCACCGCTGTCGTAACACGAGCTCTGTGAAGTTACTGAGCTTAAAGCAGAAATCAAAGAAGCTGCTGCTGGAAGAGTTAGTGCCCTGATGGTTTCTGGACTTTATTTGAATGTAATTTGCTGAATAGTGCAGAATTTCATTTTATTAGAGGGATGAGTGAGAGCAGCATCAGTCAGCCAATCACTGATCAGCGTGTTGGAGAGGAACCTTCATCGCAGCTTTATAAGGACAATCAGGCATGCAGCAGGAAATCCCCCACTCAGTACACACACACACACACACACACACACACACACACACACACACACACAGTGAAATACCAGCGGGTTCCCACAGACAGCAGATTTCCATGTGAGGACAATAAAGTCTCATCTGCAGTCTGAGAAGAATCTGTCTCGGCTGCTGAAGTCGTTTCACACAGTGAGTTTGTATCTGCAGGTCACATGACTCCTCACAGTGTAGGAGGAAGTGTTCATATCCTTTCAAAATAAAGAACTGCCAAACTACAGCGTGCATCGATCCATCAGAGTTTGAATTCCTGCGCTGGAAACAGCAGTTTTATGGTTTTCTGTTTAACGTGAAGGTCACAGCGTCATGGTTCATAACCTCAGCTGAAGGAGAGCAATATTCACAAACTTTCATTTTCTTTGTAAAAGTAGAGAATTCTGAAACTCCCAAACTAGACAGGCTGGGTCTGCTGCAGCTGTTGTGCAGAACTTTACCAAATTACTTTACCAGCAATGGATGGATGGATAGATGGGTGAAGTGATGGATGGAGAAATGGATAGTGATGAAGGATGGATGGATGATGGATGGATGGACGAGGGATGAAGGAATAATAATAATATAATAATAATGATTGCATTTATATAGCGCTTTTCGAGAACCTCAAAGCGCTTTACAATGCCACTATTCAGTCACTCTCACATTCACACACTGGTGGAGGCAGCTACAGTCGTAGCCACAGCTGCCCTGGGGCAGACTGACAGAAGTGAGGCTGCCATATCGCGCCATCGGCCCCTCTGACCATCACCAGTAGGCGGTAGGTGAAGTGTCTTGCCCAGGGACACAACAACGAGACTGTCCAAGCCGGGGCTCGAACCAGCAACCTTCCGGTTACAATGGAATGGATGCATGGATAGATGGATGAAAGATTAATAGAGGGATTGATGAAGGAATGGATGGACGGATGATGGACGGATGATGGACGGATGGATGGATGAAGTGATGAAGGACAGACGGAAGGGTGATGGATGGGTGGATGGATGAAGGAATGGATGGAATGATAGATGAAGTGATGAAGGATGGATGGGTGCATGGAGGGATGAAGTGATGAAGGATGGATGGGTGCATGGAGGGATGAAGTGATGAAGGATGGATGGGTGCATGGAGGGATGAAGTGATGAAGGACAGATGGATGAATGCATGGATGGATGGTTGGATGGAATGATAGATGGAGTGATGAAGGATGGATGGGTGGAGGGCTGATGGATGCGTTGATGGATTTATTTGTCACTGGTGTAAGAAGGAAAGATGAAACCAAAGCCGGCGTTTCAGATATTCAGATTTCTGTTTCTTCACCTCCTCTGCCCCCACTCGTCTCATCAACCCTGGAAACACCCCAGCATGGAAATATGATTATACTAACTGTTGTTACAGTGTGTGTGTGTGTGTGTGTGTGTGTGTGTGTGTGTGTGTGTTCATCAGTTAATGTGACGCACACACAGCCGGTGAGCAGTGTGTGTCCTCTCTGGTATTTCTGATATGTACACAGAACAAGACACACACATTTGTTCCTCCTCACATGAGCGCACACACATACACAGGCATGTTTAATGGACTTTAGTGTGTGTGTGTGTGTGTGTGTGTGTGTGTGTGTGTGTGTGTGTGTGTGTGTGTGTGTGTGTGAGAGAGAAAAGGAAACCCTCGCTCCTTATAAGGAAGAGGACGAGTGAGGCTCAGGCTGGTGCTCTCTCTGCTCTCTCTGCCTCGGGCTAACACACTGAGCTCTGGGTTTGGATTATGATAGTTTAATGTGATTGGCTGTTACACTGTAAATAAAAACAGGAAGTCAAACGTGCATTATTTCCCTTTGACATTTGAAGTATCAGCAGACTGGAGTACTCTCGTGTACTGGAGTAAATGTACTTGATTACATTAGTAACTGCTCCTTTTTCTTCTTTATGTGTTTCCGCCCTGCAGGCAGACAGAGAGGCGGGAGGTCAGAGGTCACAGAGGTCAGAGCAGCGTGTGAAGCTCCTCGCTTCATTGGTCGCCTGAGCGATCTGAAGGTGATGGACGGCAGCAGAGTCGCCATGACGGTGGAGCTGAGCGGTAAGTGTGTGTGTGTGTGTGTGTGTGTGTGTGTGTGTGTGTGTGTGTGTGTGTGTGTGTGTGTGTGTGTGTGTGTGTGCGCGAGCTGTGGTATTTCCTGTCTGATCTCTGGGGAGATGGAGGAGATGCGATGAGGGCAGATTTACTTCTTCGTTTCCTCTGAGTGTTGTTGTTGCTCTGATATGACAGCACGCATTGTTTCTGAATTATGAGTTCATTATGAGTCCCCACATTATTAACCCCGCAGTGTGTGTGTGCGTGTGTGTGTGTGTGTGCGTGTGCGTGTGTGTGTGTGTGTGTGTGTGTGTGTGTGTGTGTGTTACATAATGATTTTCCACACTGGGTTTTCTTCTCCATATAAGCTGTGTGAGGATCAGAGGTGCTGTTGCTTCTCTGCACGAGCTTCATTTCCACACGAAACTGAAATTTATGGAGACACACGCACACACACACGCACACACACACACACACACACACACGCACACACTCCTCGTGCCTATGGTACGACAACTTTTCTCCGTGCCCCTGGTACACTGTGCAGAAACACCTTGCCACACACACACACGCACACCTCTGACCTCTGACCTCTAGATGTTTTTCTTACCCAATCATTACACTGAACTCCCCTGAAGGTCATACTGACATATTAATAAATAATTGTACTTACTAAATGTGAAAAGTATTTAAACTAATTTTACATCCACAGCTAGAGTTAAAGCAGCTTTACTGAAGCATCCGTGAAATGAATCAAATAACAGTGAATTTAGCTTTAAATCACTGACTGTATCTGAATAATGGCGGCTGTGACAGTACTTGACATAATGAGTCCTGCAGCCAGATGTATCTGGATGAGCTGATGGAGTTACCTGCTGATCAGTGCTCAACGTCCAATCACAATCCTTGAATTTCACTGTGCATCAAAACTGAAGCTCCGCCTTCTTGGATGGTCTGTTGGTACAGTGACCTCACAGCAGCCATGTTATTGGTCAGATGATGTCACTAATAATGCTCCAATTGCACAAACACAGCCCAGAGGTCCAGTTCAGGTGAAACTAGCAAACAGTTAGCAGCTACAGCCGCCTGTGTCACCATCCACCTGTCAGTCAAAGAGGCCACGCCCCTAATAACAAATAAACAGGTGAGTTATAAAGACCACCTACCCCTGTACAGGGGTTATGAAGGTGGATAATTATCCATGAAGACCAATCAGTTCGTGTATGAGGCTAACGTCTATGAGGACTGACTCACTGCTGCCTCTGCTGGATTTCAGAGGAACTGCGCTTCCAGTCTGCCTTTTTTTAAAGTACTTTTGATTCAACAACACTAAAATGTAAATTAAATAAACAAAATATTGCCACTCCTTTAATTCTCAAAAATACTGCATATAATAATTATAAGTAAAAGGATTGGTGCGTACTGGTCTTCACTGATGTGTCCTGATGTTTGAATGAAGCTGTGTGTGGTCCTCAGGTCACCCTCCTCCAGAGCTGGTGTGGCTCCACGATGGGCAGGAGGTGACCGAGTCAGAGGACTTCCAGCTCCTCAGAGAGGGAACCCGCTGCACTCTGCTGATCCACGAGGTTTTCCCCGAGGACACCGGGACCTACAGCTGCCAGGCCTGGAACCAGTATGGAGAGGACCAGACCCAGGCCCGGCTCACGGTGGAGGGTATGCTGCAGTTGCACTGAGACCTGAGTGACACCAATGTGGGGATTTTTGCAATGTTCACAAACACAACAATTACAAACCCACAGCCTTTCTGATCCTGATACCAAATCCACCTTGGCCCAAAAATGTGGTTTCTGTTTTGTACCCTTTATTTGTGTTCTCTTCTTAGTTTATTTTTGTCAAGCTTTTGGTTTCTGTTTTGCATTTCTTTTCCCCCCCCCCGTTATTCTTGGTGTTTGATTATGTAGGTCTCAGGTTTTGGTTTCCATACTCTATTCTGTGTCCAGTCAGTGTCTGTGTCAGCCCTCCAGGTGTAACTGAGGATGTCTGTGCTGCAGCTCAACCACTGACCGATCAACTTTGGTGTCATTGTGTTCACACACTATCTACAGTGTATATGTTGGGTTTCCTATGTGAGGCTCAACCACACGACCTCCATATAAACCCAGATTTATTATTGTGGTTTTCTGCAGAGCCTCAGGATGGCGTCCAGCCGTGGTTCATCACCAAGCCCAAAGAGGTGAGCGCTGCTGTTGGTCAGCATGTTCTCCTGTCCTGTGCCATCGCCGGAGATCCGTTTCCCCAGTACACCTGGACCAGAACCGACCCGAGCCGATCTCTGACCTCCGGAGGCGACTATGAACTTCTGCAGAAAGAGGACGTCGTCTCCCTGCTCATAAGGTTTACAGTTACACACAAACCACACGCTCTGCAGCTAACCACACCTGATACAGCTAACTCTGTTTTCTTCTTCAGACGAGTGAAGAAGGAACATGGCGGAGAGTACCTGATCAGCCTGAGGTAACAGATCGACAGGCGCAGATACTGTAAACACTCACATGTCATAAAAAGACACAGATTCTGCAGACATGCTGAAATAATCCCAGATGATCTACAGTACAGAGCTGCAGTGAGGATTACACTCACAGAGGAACCACCAGCCCTCCCCCTCCATAATCTATCCATCCATAACCTCATCATCCACCCCAGCACATACAGCAGTCTGCATCATATTCAAAGCATGACTATGTAACATGAGAATAGAAGAGAAATCTCCTTCTGCTCATGAAAATCATACGTGATGTGCTGGTGCCAGTGAACATGAAGAAACTGTGAGAGACGGTAAAGCTGCACTTTACCCGAAACACAAACCAACATCAAGGAATTTAAAGGTGCCTAATGGTTGGCCAGACTGAAAAAGACAAACAGTTGATCTATAAAAGTAAATATCAGGTTTTCCACATCATAATGTGACTTATTCAGAGACTGAAGGGATGATTGAGCATCAAGACATAATGTGATTAGTGCTAACAAAGACAACAGCTTCCAGGGTAATTTCAGTCAAACGTTTCTGAACATTGTTGATCAGGACCAGTGGAGCCTACCTGGTGTCTTTTCCTCTCTTAAAGGGAAAATGTTATGTGCCATTAATGAGAGATAGAAGGATCAGTTTCTCATATGAAGTCTGACGTTGCAAATAGCACAGTGCAGCAGTGCCTGAATGAAAACACCGCTGTGATGAATCAGTGGCGTGGAAGTGGGAGATGGTCTTAGTGCCTGTGAGAAGATGAGAGAGTGCTGCATGTAGAAGATAAACTTTGTGTTTCAGGAACAGCGTGGGCGAGTGCAGCGCTGTGGCCACGCTGTCGGTCACCGAAAGACGAGAAAAGGACAGGAGAGGACGGGACGGCAGCAGGTGAGACCTCACTCACCTGGACACCTGCAGCTGGCTGAACAGGGCGGAGTCAGATTTCTGTGCCGTATGAGCGTGATTGGTTGAACCTGACGAGTTTTTAAAACATCTCGTTCCCTAAACAGACCTCTGCATCATCAGCATAGAGTCTGACTCCGTCAGCCCCCCCCCCCCCCCCACTATTCCCAGCTCTCTGTTCCTGTTTCCACCCCCTCCTCACACCCACCCACCATTCCCTCCATCCTTCTGTTATTTATCCAGAAATTCCCTAAAGCTTCTCTAATCCGTCCATATCACCCCGACCAATCAGAGCCAGTATTTCCTCTGTGTGTTTACTCTGCTGCGAGTGTTTGCTGGAAGAAACCCCGTTTGCTCTAGTTTGATGAAACTGTGAAAAAGAGTCAGCAGCTTCAGAACTGAGGAGGAGGAGGAGGAGGAGGAGGAGGAAGAGTGTGTCCTCAGTCTGCTTTTTCTTTGTTTACATCTGTGTGTGTGTGTGTGTTCCCTCTGCTCATGCCCATATTCGGGCAGTTGAGTCACTTGTGATGTAACATGAACAATTTGAGTCGAGGTCCCCCCCCCCACACCTCCCACCCCACCAGCTAAGACCTGGGGGGCGGAGCTTGTCCTATTGCTCTCTCTCTGTCCCTCCATCTGTCTCTGTGCTTGTTCATCCAGCCTGGCAGCAGCAGCAGGAGGAGCAGGAGGAGGAGCAGCTGGTGGGAGCGTGGTGCTGAGAGGAGGTGGCAAAGGAGGAGGAGGCGTGGAGCAGAGAAGCAGCAGCAGTGGTGTCAGTCGGCAGTGGCAGGAGGCCAACGAGGAGCAGAAGGAGAACCGGCAGCTCCCGCACCTGCACAGGGAAGAGAAGAAGAAGAAAGAGGAGGACCAGACCACTGCTCCCAGAGGCCTCCTCAAACGCTGTGTGGAAACCAGGGAGTGGGGTGAAGAGGAGCTGCGGCAGAGGGAGGCGCAGCAGCTGGACTTCCGCTCGCTGCTTGGACGCCGAGCCGTTCAAGGCAAAAACATCCAAGAGGGAGACGAGCAGAGGGAGGCCGGCCCCGCCACCGCCACCGCCACCACCGAGCACAACCAGCGCCACCACATGGATTTTAAGGCCAACCTCAAGGGTGTCAAACCCAAGAGCGAGGAGAAGGTGAACTCCCCATCGCAGGTCGACTTCCGCAGCGTGCTGGGGAAGAAGGGCGCCGCAAGCAGCAACAGCAGCAAGGCCGCAGAGACGCCCACGAAGAACGCCGGCGACTTCCGCTCTGTCCTCGCCAACAAGAAGAACCCGACGGGCCCCGAGAAGAATGGGGAGAAGGCGGAGGTGAACAACTGCATGGATGGAGGGATTAATGAGAAGAAGAGCACCGGAGGAGGAGGTGCGGCGCCGGAGTTTGTAGAGAAGCTGAGCGACATGACGGTGCTGGATGGTCAGCGGCTCCGGCTGCAGTGCCGCCTCGCCACCGCTTCTGATGTCACTGTCACCTGGACGCTGGACGGGAAGGTCATCAAGGCGTCCAAATTCATCATCCTCGCAAACGAAGGTCAGAGGTCACACACACAGCACAACAGGAAGTGAAAGGTTTTCTGACATGATTTGGTTAAAAAGGAGGGAGGAGGGCTTTGTTTACATTTCACAGCAACCCCGAACGCTCTCTTTGAATTCAAAGAAACTTTATTTAGCAGTACTGTTTGTTTGCGATCATCAATGGAAGTGATCAGAATCGATTAGAGCCACTGAATTTATTCAGACTGAGAAAACAGAGAGAAACCCCTCAGATTAAAGACGACAGAATGAGCAGCGCACAGGGAGGCGGAGCTCAGGAGGTGAAGCTGTGGAGCAGCGTTGGTGGAGTCGGTGGAGGAGCTGAAGCAGCTGCTGATGGAGGTCTGAGGATTGAGACTCTAATAATAGAACGCAGATGTGAAACAATAGAAGCAGGATGTGATGTGTGACCGTCACTGGAATTTCATATGGAAGCAGATCACTACACACACACACACACACACACACACACACACACACACACACACACACACACACACACACACACACACACACACACACACGTATTACTGTACTTGTGAGGTCCGGCGGGGATTCATTCATCAGTTGAAGGGACACTCTGTCTTAAACTGTCTTCATGATGTTTAGTTACGTCTCCCCGAAGCTAATCTTTAAAACTTGTTCAGTAACTTTGAACATGCTGAGCAGAACTGTCGTTCATGGATTTGATTGTGAAGACAAAAATGTAAAAAACAAAGTTTACTTTAAATTCAGTCTGGACTGTTTTGTGTTTAGCAGTGATGGTGATAGTTTTACTTACTTTAGACACGACTTTGCTAAAATTGAGTTAGCGTGATTGTTCTAGCAGTAACATTAAGAAGGCAGTGACAGTTAGCCGCACTGCAGGAATGTAACATCAGCTGATCAAGTAAAAACAAGAAGATGGACGCAGCCGGTGCTCAGCTACTTTAAACCTGTATTCTTTCTAATCTCCAGTAGGGGGCAACTCCTCTGCCAATTGTGTAAAAGTCGGAGTGTGTGAGCCTGCTGCCCGCGTCATGTTTACTTTGCAAATGAGGACCTTATTATCCGGTCGTTAAGTGATGACGTGACGAATCCTACTTCCGGGTCTAAAGTAGTCTGCGTTTAATATGGCTTTTGTGTTGTTAACATGTTTAATGTTTTGTATTTTCTTCTATTTGATCTCAAAAAGCTCCTAAAACAGTCAGTGATCCCTGTTGACCTCCCTCGGCTTTTATTACCACTAATCATTTATTTAAGCTCAGTTTTTAAAACCTTAGGATGTAACTACAGCCCAGCCCATGCAGCAGTATATGAATGACTAACCTCGTATTGTGGATGGATCAGTTGTTCTCCTGGCTGAAGTTTGGTCCTTTTACAGCATCCTGCCATGCGATTACATTTGTTCCTGACCACCGAGAACACTCACTGTAACTTTTATCGAGTGGAAAAAAAGTTAGCTTGTTTATATTATGCTAACATAGCTGTGTCGCTAGCGGTCACGTAGCACATCATTATATACCAGCTAGCCCAACTTCAGTAACCCTACAAACGTCACTGCTGTTTAGTTTTCTGTCTTCATTTATGTTGGAAGTGATAGCAGAGCTGTACGTTTTAATTTGTTTCCAAAACCCCGCAGTCAGGACATGCTATATTGTATTTAGATAGAAGCTAGCGAGCTAACTCCCTGCTAACTTCTAACTCCGTTAAATGTCATAAATTCTGTTTTCATGGATGCCTGGATGTTAAACTCAATTGTTACACCTGGTAGAGCAGAACGCTGATCATTTTATTAAAGATGAAAGACTTTAGACAGTTTTTCAACTCTCAGTAATGCCACAGTGATCGTTTGATATATGGACCTGCAGCGGAGTTTAGACCCAGACACGGCTAGTGACGTCAGACTTAACGACCGGATAGCGACAAAGAAACAGGAAGCAGGAGATGATTGAGTCATTAGCCAATGAGCATGCAGCATGTCGTGTAGATCCACGCCGTGCTTGGATTTTGTCGGGCTCGCCGCTTTGCTGAAGTCACCCTCACTGCTTCTCCTCCTCCTGATGGTCGAGGGACACTTTGAGTTCACTTTCACTTTCAGCAGCTGGAGCAGCTGTCACAATCTTTTCTTCTCTGTGTCGTTATCAGCGGCTCCAGCAGGAAACTTTCATTAACAGGAAGCTTTCAGCATGGATGGTGAAATAAATACAGCAGCCGTCAGAATCAGACTGATGGCTCACATTTATAAAAATAGGCAGACTCACCCTTTAAGAAAGAGCCTGAAGGTCCTCACAAGCATAGAAACACACACTGTGATGTCCTGTAAAGACCTGTGTGTGTGTGTGTGTGTGTCTGGAGGACAGCCCCTGGTTGTGTGTGTTTATCCTGCAGAGTGAGGAGTCTGTGTGTCACATGCTAAAGGTCAGAGGTCACATACATGTGTCGGTACAGATTTAAAGGCAGCAGCATGTTTATGATGAACTCAGATCTTCAGTTTCTGCTCTTGTGGTTTTGTAGGCGTCGTTATAAAACGACATGATCGTTGGCTGAAGGGTCGTCATGACGATAAAACGTCAGATCAAAGCGATCCTTTTACAGAAAGTGTTCAGAGTGTTGATTCAACGAGTTGCAGCAGCTTCCTGCCTTCTCTTCACGCTTTGTTGGATTTGGTGCAGATCCCCTCAGCTCCAGCAGGGTGGAGGGACGACAGATGTTTTCTCCACAGATGTTTAAGACGTTGCCTCGGTCAGGTCCGAGCCTGTCAGCTGTAAGGACCTCTCTGACTTTAGTTGTCATCCTCCTCTTTTATGAAATTTGCAGATGAGATTATGAGATCGTAGAAACAAGCAGTGGAAATGAGTTTTCTCCAGATGGTGTTTGGCCTCGTCATTACTGATGTGGTGAGGAGGGAATCAGAGTGGAGCAGCCGGCTGAGGCGGTTCATCCAATTTGGACGCCTCCTCTGCGAGGTGTTCGTGTCCTAGTGGGAGGAAGCCCTGCGGCAGACGCAGGGCACTCTGGAGAGATTGCATCTCTTGGCTGACCTGGGAACGCCTCGCTGTTCCCCCGGGTGAGCTGGAGGAGGTGGCTCACAGAGGGAGGTCCGGGCTTCTCTGGCTAGGCTGCTGCTCCCCTGAACCAGAAAAGGACAAGAAGATGGATGGATGGTAACTCAGCGCCACGATAGCATCACGAAGCACAAATAAAAAGGGTTAGGGTGAGGTTGAGTGTTGGTCGTGTGCAGGTCGTATGAACGTCACCTCAGATCCGTGAGTTTCTGTGATAGCTGTGCTTTGTCACCAGGGGGCAGTGTTAGAGACTCGTGTTGTTGTTGGTGAAACTGTCCATCACCCGCCGACCTCTACGAGGGTTTCTTTGACTTCACGCTTCAGTTTTGTCCCGTCCTGTAAACTTCAGGTTCCCTAAACTCTCGGCTGGCCGATCGAGTTTTAAACATCTCGGTTCTGATTGGAACAAACAGGACGGAGGCGACCAAAACAACAATCTTTTAAAAGATTTTTTTAAAACCATCTTTCAGGTCACAGAGTCTGATTAACAGGGAAAGCTTTTATTTTCACTGATCAAAGTGAGAGGCAGAGGAGTGTGATGCTTGTCCTTCTGTCTGAAGCAAAGAAATGTTCTAACACGTGTTGAAGGAAGAAGAAAGCCTTTCTGAAGGATGCCGCACCGGCAGCGGAGGATGGCCTTTAGTCTCACATGGCGTCTAAAAGGGTGGAGAACGTGACACTCTGATAGCTCGTTCGTAGTAAATGAAATGTGTAAGGAGTCATACCTTCATTT
>NC_137437.1:36938600-36998600 GCF_964374335.1 Astatotilapia calliptera | reverse complement strand
GTGTGTGTGCATGCGTGTGTGCGCGTGTGTGTTTTCTCTGCAGACAAGTAACAAAAACCAGCCAAGCGTGCAACTAGTGCTGACCTTCTGATGATGTCACTACGTCACTGGGACCTGAGTGGCCGGTGTTAAGGACCTCACAGCGCCATGAGCGACTTGATGACATCCACCATTTTTATTTGGGGCGTGAAGCGAGCAGCTGCTTTTTTCGACTGTAGCAGCTTCAAGTTTGTTTTGCGAGTTTCTGCAAGAGCAAAAATAACTTTGTGCTGGAAAATCCTCGTGTTTGTGTTTCCAAAGGAAAACAGAGCCAAAGCAGCGAGGCTGGAAGGACGGAGCCTGAGCTCCAGACCGATGGTAACAGCAGACTTTGTGGTGTGGTCAGGCGGAAAGTCTTAAACATCTGAAGGAGGAAACAAAGAAAGAAGACAGCGTGAACAGGTTCTTCTATCCTCTTCATCTGCAGCCATCTCAAGAAAAACAAACTCCAGGAACTATTTGCTGCATCCAGCAGAACTATTTTTAGATTGTCCATGTACGGTCATCAGAGACGCTCTTCGTCTGTCTCACATTCTTCTCCTCCTCCTCCTGCCTCTACTAGATGTTTTGTGAGGACAGAGTTCCTTAAACTAAAAAAGAAAAGCAGCTGATGACAGAAACATTTAAAAGAGAAGAAGACAAACAGCCTCACGAACACAAACTCAGAGAGGCTCGTATAAGCTGTGTATTTCCTGTCGCACAGAGTCTTCTGCCTCCATAAAAACACAACAAAGCAGGACGATGTGAGACACACGTGTGGAAGCAGTCAGGAAAACCGTGTCTGTACTTACATGACACTCTTCACTTAGTTTCAGATGTGCTTGTTGCACATTCACGTTTTTATTTCGTTCATATTTTATTCGGTCTGTGCGATTTTTCTAAACGAGGAACATTTCTGTAAATGTCCTCACTTCAGTGTCATCATTTCATCTTTGTTGTGAGTGTGATGCTTACAGTGTCACCAGGTCTGTGTGCAGTGTCTGATGGGAAACGTAGTGTTAATGAAGCTTTACTGTTCTGCAGGTAGGAAGAATAATGTGACGCAGTGTGTGCAGGGAGGTGTTTCTGTCTGCTCAGTTGTTTTCAGAGGTCTCATGGTAGAAACTTGATGAGGCCTCTCTGGAGTTTTTAAAGGTTCCAGAGGAAGTCTGCAGGATTACTGAGGAGATTGTCCACTTGTTTCAGAGCTCCTGAATCGGTTTATGGAGGATTTAAAGTTGGGGCTGGCCAAGGTCTTAAAGACGCTCCAGAGGACCGTGGAGAGGGTCCGGTGGAGATTTTAAAGTTCATTAAAGCTCCTTAGTGAGGTTTTAGAGGTCTTGAAAGAACGGTTACTAATTTCCCAGAAGTACCAGGAATGTGTTTAATGGTCTCCGTGGAGTTAGCTATCCCCTTGTTTTACCGACACATTTTAGTTTCTGTGGAGGTGGTAAAAATATTCTAAATGCACTGACATGTCAGTAGTCCTGTCTGAGTGGTCTTTGGGGGCTGTTAAAGGTCTCAGGGGTGGTTTTGTGAAAGGTTGTTTGAACACTTGCCAGGAACTGTTTTAAGGATGTTTAGACCTTGAAATTCTCTGTCCACGTGTCATGCGGTCTTAATAGGTTAAGGCAGGTTTTAGAGGTCGCTGTGGAAGTTGCAGAGGTGTTGGGAAGCTCCAGAGTAACATAATGAGGTTATTGAATTTGTTGCACCCTCATGGGTCTTTGCATCATCTGGTCCAGGGCTCAGTTTGTGCAGTACAACAATATTCGTTGCTTGGATGGTTGCAGAGATTTTGAGAAGGCTCTGAGGTGCTTAGAAGACATCATGAATAAGTCATTGTGTTTCCAGTAGATCTGATTCTGCTGTGAAATGACAGCCACACGTTTCCTCATCACAGCTCGTCTGAACGTCTGCTGTGTTCTTGTTTCAGGTGAAGCCAGAATAAAGAAGCCAACTCCAAAGACTCCGCCCAAACAAGGTGAGACTCACCTGTAGTGAATCATGTTTACCAGGCAGGGAGGTCCTGCTGAGACAGGTGCATTATGGGAAAGGCGGGCATGTTTCTGGACAACATGGCTGTATCCCAATTCAGGGTCTGCAGCCTTAACGGTCCACAAGGGCCGCGTACTCAAAGACCGCTAAGGCCAAAGTGCGAGGCTTGTGAAATGGACGGTCTAGCCTCCGTCGCGCTGCCCAGGTTGCCTAGCAACCATGATACTAACAGCTGGAAACGTGTCATACAGCTGTGTTTGACAGAGATGAAGGAGAAAATCGTTTGTTCATTTGTTTTTATGTGAGCTATCTGAGTCATCTCACTTTGGTAATGTAAATATAATATGGCCAATATTACAGTTATTATATTAATCATTATTAGTTATTACAGCAGTGAACATGAACTCTGTGCCAAACACTGAGCTTCAGTAAAGATTCAAGTTGCTGTTATTTATAAATTTATATTTATAAATTATAAATCTTCACTCAAAGACACTCAAGTATCTGTGACAGTGTGTATACAGATGTATTATAAGAGACAAATATTGTTCTTTTAATATGTTGTCATTACTAAATTTGGCTCAATGCTTACATACATGTGTAAAAAGCAAATGTAGGAGCTGTGATAACTGTGTCTGATAAACAAAGAGTAGACTGATATATGAAATATTCCTTTATTGGGTGACAAAATCAGACCATGTCATAACTGCTGTAAGTCACACAGAATAGATATCAGAGCCTTAAACAGGCTGACGTCTGCTAAATGGGTCAAACTGGGCAGAAAGTCTACAAACACATAACATCCTTATAGAATATGATGTAACACTATAGATCAACTTAGCTCAGAATATATAAAGCATATAAACAGTTACAGCAATATGATGCAACAAACACAGCAGCTACTGATCCAAAATACTCAAAGCTTCATAGAACTGAAACCAACATTTATTTTAGCTCCATTCTGCTGCTGATACATACTTTAGGTTTCTGAACATTAAACTTGTTGCTGCCTTTCATAGTGTGTAACTTGAAGGCCCTGAGTACTCTGAGTACTTTCTCCCACACTGGAAACACTGGGATGATAACATTATGTGAACATTACCTAATAAGACTGATTCAGCACAGACAGTTATGTTAAACTTTCCTAGCAGTCCTTCACAAACAGGGAACAGTCTGTCTATTCTCTCCATCTGTCAGCTGCTGCTGGCTCTTCCTCCTCCTCTTCCTCCTCCTCTTCCTCACACACTGCTGAGTTTGTCCTGGTGGATCATCAGGGCTGCAAAGCCTCACAGATGATGTGCAGCAGTGTGTCCCTCAGTCTGTCCTCACTCTGGACACTTGCAGTCGTCACACATGGAAATCAAATGTGTGATAAGCTGCAGGATTCAAACACAAGTGTAACTTATAAACACATGTTCATACTTTTATTCCACAATCAGAGAGAAAGAAACAGAGAGAGAGTGCAGGACAGACAGACAGGTGACAGTCTCAGGTGTACACACTGCTACACAACAGCACAGAGAAGCAGGATTTAGTGTTTGTGTTATTACGAGTGTAAACAAGAAGAGTTCCAGATGGTGCAGTGGACACATGTGTGACTGCTGTGATTAAAGCATCTTTCTTTCAGCTTAACGAGTGAACCGTCAGCTCGTTCAAACACACGTTAAAGTGCGTTTGGCTCGACACCACCGAACAGAAGCAGCAATATAACACAGCTCACATTAACAATGCAGTGGATCCTGCTTGTGCTGTGATGTTCAGGACTGCAAACCGAGCAGCATCACTGACTTTCAGCTTGTTGTGTTTGTGGATATATGACTGACTTTAATTATCCATAAATCATCACATTCTCTGTAAGATTAAGGTCGACTATTGAACGGCGTATACTTTAAAGTAAAGGCTTTAAAACAAAGTTAGTACAAACGTCACTAATGTCACATAACTTTGCCAACATGTGGCCAACAGCAATGTTTTAATGTTCTTCGTTATTAAACATTCGCACATAAATAAGTGACGTCATATTCAGTACTTACTTAAAGTTCACTCTACACCCACCGCCGCGCTATGAAGTCTGGGATATGTTGGGCCATGAAAGCTTCACAGGCCCGTCCTTAAAATTCAGGGAAATGAAGGACGCATTTGAGGGCCGCATTTCGAGCAGCCTTTGAATTGGGACAGCCTTCGTCCGTCGCTGTGACGTAATCGGCCTTCAAATGCGGCCTTGAAGGCTGCAGACCCTGAATTGGGACACAGCCCATGTGTTAGTGTCTGTCTCTGTTATTCCTGCAGGGAAGAGCGGGTTGATTGGCCCTTTAGTGTCACTTTAGAGCTGCACAGTCAGACAATCAATCAATAATAAAAAAGAGATGTACAAAAACTGCAAAGTCATGAAGGCAAAACTTCTTTCTTTGCATTTGAAGTATAACAAAGTCAGTCTAATGCCTGACTGACAGCAGGGGGCGCTGCAGTTCTGGCCTTAAACTCTGCCTAAGTGCCTTGGAGCAATGTGATGATGGTAAAACTGCTGTTGCTGAAATTTTCATTCAGAAGTTGCTTTGATTGCTGATTTCATTCAGTCCTGTCAGATTAAATAGAAAGAACATGGAGTCTGGTGACGACTTTGTTCTTCCTCTTTCCACGACTGAGTATTGATCACAGTCAGTTCCCACACTATTATTAAAGGAATTATTATTTAATTATTATTAAAGGTCTCTAATGCAGGACTCCTGTTATTGATTATAGATTATTGATATGTGTGTGTAGCTCTGCCTCCTCAGATCGTGCAGTTCCCTGAGGACATGAAGATTCTGGCGGGGGAGAAAGTGGAGATCCTTTGCAAGTTTTCTGGAGCTCCGCCCATCACCTGCACCTGGCTGAAGTTCAGGAAACCGGTGAGATACACACACACACACACACACACACAGACTAAGGCTGAGGCTATGGTACGTCTAAGTGTTTGTCTAAGCGTCCTCCTGCCTCTCCGGTCTCGGGCTCAGATCCAGGAGGGGTCAGATGACATCTCCATCGAGAGTAACGACAGCAGCAGCAGGCTGACCATCGGCAGCGGGCAGCAGGAACACTGTGGCTGCTACACCATCGAGCTGAAGAACAGCTACGGCCTCAGACAGGCCGCCCTCAACCTCACCATCGTCGGTGAGACAGCAGCGTCTGCACTTCCTGTTTAATGATTCCTGAAAGAATCAGCTGCAAAATTTAATATTTTCAGCTTGTGTTCATCGTCATCTATCCCCGCCCCTCCTCAGATAAACCCGACCCCCCAGCAAAGGTTCCTGCGGCCTCAGACATCCGTCGGTCCTGCCTGACGCTGTCGTGGTACGGGCCGACCTACGATGGAGGTAGCGCCGTGCAGTCCTATAAACTGGAGATCTGGGACTCCGTGGAGCAGCAGTGGAAACACCTGGTGTCCTGCAATAGCACCTCCTACAACGTACAGGTGAGTGTTCTCTCGCAGCACGGCTCAGAAACTGTTCAAGGACTGTTTTAAGGGTCGTAAAGTGTCTGTTTGTCTCTAGAACCTCCTCCCAGATCGGCAGTACAAGTTTCGTGTCCGGGCAGAGAACATCTACGGAGTCGGAGAGCCGAGCGCCGAATCTGAACCTGTGACTGTCGGACTGGTGGACACTGATGGTGAGTTGTTCCTTGAGTTGTTGGTGATGCATGTAGAACTTTCTTGAAGTCCTGATGGTTACAGGGATCATTCATCACACATCAACACAACAACTACTTTCTATCTGCCAAACTACGTCTGCCAAACGAATGAGTCAAGGACGTGTCCATGATGAGAGGCTTGTGGTGGGATGTAAGCATAAACATCTTCCTTAGCCAAGCTCACTGCATGTTTTAAGGAAGCGGTTCAGGATTTCTGAAAGCTTCCTGCTCAGTTCTTTAAATAAATGTTTGATGCTTTGAGCACCAGAAATCATTACATTGAAGAGAAGACAGCTCGTAGCTACAGAACTGTGCAGCTCACACCAAAACATCTGGATGCATAAAGCTGTCTTTAAGCTGGAGTGATGGACCCTGAGACGAGTTTTCTCTTCATTTGGTTCCAAATGGATGTTATGAAGGGAGGCCAGTGGGTACTGGGAACCACTGCTGCTTTGTAGAGATTGGGAAGCTGCTACAAATTCATGTCCAGTGAAACAGACCTGCTGTGCTCAGTTAATCTGAGTTTATGTTAATGCACAAGTTTAGGAATCTGATAAATGGGAGGATGAGTCAAATCTCACTGTTAACAACAGAAACATGATGCAGGATGCTTTGTAAGTGACAGGAGCGCCTCACTGGTGTAACAAACACCCAGTTTGACAGGTGGTACATGTTATGTTTATATACTTGCATAAATAATCCTGATCTACTGTTTCCTGGGCAAATGTTCCGGTCATTGGTCGGGTCACTCATCATAGATTTGGAGTTTCTGTTGGTCTAGGTGGTCATGATCATCTCACCCCAGTTCCTGACTTAAGTGGTTGCTGGTTTTAGGCCACTAAAGTCTCGGTAGTGCCCTTGAGCTAAGCTTCATAATCATGAGCTGCTGAGGTAGAAGATGAACGAGAGGGTCGTGATTAAAAAAAACTTAACATTTGGTCTGATTTCATCACGTCTGCTGCTCCATGATGATTCCTAACGAAAGACCTGGTCCACCACTACCTCCAGCTGTTCACCTGTAACTAAACCAGAACCAACTAAACCAATCAAACTAAACTGCATCTCAGTGATCAGGAATGAACTAACCAGACTGACTGAACTAACTCTGCTTCGTCCAACAGAAAACCAAGAGGAGCCAGAGGAGGAGGATGAAGGTATGACACTGACTAACTGTATACCCACACGGATGTTCGTTAACCTTCACACAGCATTCACACATCTTCAGTCCTCCCGTGTCTGTGACCTCTGACCTCTGTGTGTTGCCTGTGTGTCAGACTCAGAGAAAGAGCCGGAGTACAGAGATGTTACCATCAGAACAGACATAAAGGTGAAGGACCTGTATGACGTGGAGGAGAGGCTGGGAACGTAAGTCTGCGCTCACATTTCCCATCATGCACCTTAAGCTCTGTAGACATTCTCACAGTGTTGTTTGCATGGAAGGGGGAAGTTCGGTCAGGTCTTCAAGCTGGTGGAGAAGTCTACAAAGAAGGTTTGGGCCGGAAAGTTCATCAAAGCCTACTCTGCAAAGGAGAAGGACAACGTCCGGCAGGAGATCGGCATCATGAACAGCCTCCATCACCCCAAACTGGTCCAGTGTGTCGACGCCTTCGAGGGCAAGTCCGACATCGTCATGGTGCTGGAGATGTAAGTGATCCATCACATCTCCTTACATGACTGCAGCTGGCCATGAGGAGTCACAGATGAGCTCAGCCTCTGATGGATGGAAGCAGTAAATGTCTGTTCGGTTCATAGATTTAAAACATGACCGGTCTGTAAACGGACTTGAGATGTTTTGGCTTCACAAAGTATCAGAAAATAAGTTTGTGAGCAGACATGAGAGGGATTTGAGGGCAGCTATTTCCTCTGTTGATTTTAGATCTGATGAAGCAGCGGCACCAAACTTTTTGTTTTCTCGTAAAACTGTTCAGCTGCTGAAATTTCCAGCTGAACTCTTCCATAAGTGTCTAATTTGTAGTGGGCTTCATAATTTGTCGTAATCACGGGAAACGTTCAGTGTTTATTACAGAATGTTTCCTCAGATAAACAATCTAAATGAAGTAAACAGCGACTATCTGCTGCCATGATCCGAACTGATGGAGCGCAGGAAACGAGACATTTACCGTCAGGTTTTGTTTTTTATCCGCCCTCTGAGATCTGATAACGTTTCCTCAGCAGCTTCATTACTGCGACAGCCTCATTACAGAAATATGGTTTTGTCTTCTAACCCTCAAGAAAAGAAAAACATCTTTCATACATGTCCACACGGTGGCGCTGTTAAAGGCTGTAGACCAGGGGTAGGCAACTCCAGGCCTCGAGGGCCGGTGTCCTGCAGGTTTTAGACATCACCCTGTGTCAACACACCTGAATCAAATCATTAGTTCATTCCCAGGCCTCTGGAGAACTTCACGACATGTTGAGGAGGTCATTTAGCCGTTTGAATCCGTTGTGTTGGATCAAGGACCACCTGCAGGACACCGGCCCTCCAGGCCTGGAGCTGCCCACCCCTGCTGTAGACAGAAAGATCGAGCTTTTGGACCATGTTTAATATCTCTGGATTTAGTTCTTTATTTTTAATGTAAATATATTCAGTTTACTGTGATTAAATAAAGTAAAACTTCTGAGAAATAAATGATGTCAAAGCTGTTACAGTTATTAAGTCAAATTTAGATGTTGAGGTGCTTTAGGTTTATTTTAACATCAGTCTGGTTTAGTTCCTCCAAGAAGCAAAGAGAAGACATCAGAGGCTTTCTGTCCACAGTTACAGAGCAGCGCATTAAAACTCTAATATCTTTGCCTGTGGGGTCAGTGTTTCTGCAGCTGTATACCTGTGTGGATGTCTTGATGCATGCTCAGTCGTCCAGGTAAGGACTCACCTGTCACTTGGGTGAGTGACAAAACATTTCTCCCACTATAAACGCTTCATCCAGACGAATGAAAGCAACTTTTTTGGATTGTATTGCAACGTACTGACAAATAAAACAAGGTTTGAAATGATAAATAACTTAACACCATGTGTTCTGTTGTAATTTAAGCAAAGACCTCCTCCCTTGCTTTGTCTACAGGATCTCAGGCGGGGAGCTGTTTGAGCGGATCATCGATGAAGACTTTGAGCTGACTGAGAGAGAGGTGATCAAATACATGCTGCAGATCATTGATGGGGTCAACTTCATCCACAAACAGGGCATCGTGCACCTCGACCTCAAACCAGAGAACATCATGTGCATCAACAAGACTGGCAGCAAAATCAAACTCATTGACTTCGGCCTCGCCAGACGGCTAGGTAACCTTAAACTTAATCGCTGATTTTCATTGAGTTCTGTTAGGCGGGTGTGGAATGACAGTCCGGCAGATAAACAGTTTGTCTGTGATCACACGGCCGATGCTTCCTCCCACAGAAAACGCAGGAACTCTGAAGGTTTTGTTCGGGACTCCAGAGTTTGTGGCTCCAGAGGTCATCAACTACGAACCCATCAGCTATCCCACCGACATGTGGAGCATAGGAGTCATCTGTTATATACTGTTAGTGCAGAGCTGCCTGCTACAATCTGTGCACGCTTTGTTTTGGCTTGATTTAGTTTGGCTGACGTTGTCGTGGGTTTGTCCTCTCAGGCTGAGCGGTCTGTCTCCCTTTATGGGCGACAATGACAACGAGACTCTGTCCAATGTGACCTCAGCCACCTGGGACTTTGAGGACGAAGCCTTCGATGAAATTTCTGACAATGCCAAAGACTTCATTACCAAACTGCTGAAAAAAGACATGAAGTAAGACCTAGTGTATCATCAGTGTGTTACATGAAACCATATTAGTAGGTACACTGTGCTGGAAAAACTGAGAACCAGGAGCTGAAAGTGTTATGTAGGAGAAAGTGTGCCAGTATAAATAATCCTGAAGTCTAGCTCATGTAAAGTGTTTCCGATCCATCTCCAGGGCTCGGCTGTCCTGCGCGCAGTGTTTCGAACACCCCTGGCTGAAACAGGACACGAACACCATGAAGGCCAAGAAGCTCTCCAAGGAGAGGATGAAGAAGTACATCCTGAGGAGGAAGTGGCAGGTAAACACGAGGACAGACAGAGACCCAAGAGTCTCACAGGACAAAGATATATTTATTCACAAATCAGTATAAGTGACCATGCGGAGAATGCACGCACGTTTCCACTGGACGTGCTTGTTCACAGACACAGACAGACATCGTGCATCATAGAGTGAGATTTGGCGTTGTGTGGTCAAAGTGTCGTAGCGTGGAAGTGCAGAGGTCTCCGTTCATGTACAACTCATTTTTGTTTGGGGTGATGTTCATGAAAGTCCTTCATTTTCCCATTTGTTGCCCTTTTCCAGCCAAAATATTTCCAAATAGATGTTTTTATGTTTTTGTCACTGGTAGTTAGACCGATAGCCTCAGTCGCTGCATCTGTCTTTGTATTTGTGTTGCGAATCTTTCTTCTTCTTCTTCGTAGAAAACAGGTCACGCTGTTCGAGCCATCGGCAGATTGTCATCCATGGCCATGATGGCTGGAGTCAGCGCCAAGAAAGGCTCCCCCACTGAAGGTAGAAAGAGCAGAACAGAAAGCAGCATCAGTTCTGTGCCAGTCGCAGACAGACTGCCAACAGTTACACAGGCCTGCCCATGTCTACTGTTCAGACCTTCAGTCTGAGGTTCCTGCTCCTCTCTACAGGCTCTTTACGTGTCTGTGTCACAGTCTGTCCACAGACACAGTATTTATGCCCTTGATGAAGGATTGTGTGTTTAAATGTGATTGTGGGTACCACAAATTGGCATGGGGTAGGGACCAACAGTCACTTTTGGGGTCCAAATGCTGGTCCCCACAAACCTTGAGGTTGTTTTAAAGTTACAGTTAGGTTATGTTTAGGTTAAAGGTCAGGCTTTCATTTTTATGGTAAGGGGCTGGGAAAGCATTATGTCAACTGAATGTCCTCACTAAGATGTGAAACTAGCATGTGTGTGTTTTCAGAGGATAACCAGTTCCTGGAGTGTTTAGAGTACGAGCAGAAAACCGAGTGTAAGCCGACGTTCAGCACTGTCATCAAAGACGTGGAGGTGGTGGAGGGCAGCGCTGCTCGCTTTGACTGCAAGATAGAAGGTACAACGATGTTTGTAGCCCAAACCTGATGGAGGGTCTGATTAAGCATTCGTCTTAATGACTCTTCCTTCTAGTAACGACTGTGCAAACGTGGTTTTTAATAAAGAAACGGTTGCTGTTGCAGGTTATCCTGATCCAGAGGTGGTGTGGTACAAAGACGACCAGCCCATCAAAGAGACCCGACACTTCCAGATCGACTACGATGAGGAAGGAAACTGCAGCCTAGTCATTTCAGAGGTCAGAGGTCATGTAAACCTTAGGCAGCTTTGTACTGAAATGCATTAGATTGGTGATATACAGATATACTGACTTCAGTCTAAGTATGGACTGGGCCTGGTGTTAGTTAGTTATCGAGTATTCTGCGGATTATACCGTCCACCGTGTAACTGTAGGACTGGATCTGCTGGATGAGGCAGAGGTCACGTGTTTTTCTGCACGTGTGCATACCTTCATTTTAAGCTTGCATGGGAATGAGTGAGTTTGTGGCGGCTGCAACGAAGGACAGCGAGCAGATGAGGACTGTGGAGTTTGTCCTGTGCTTTGATGAAAACAACACATCATCATGGTGAAGACATTAATATCAGTAATAATTCAGTGTCTAACCTTACTGCCCCAGGTTTTAGTTTTACTGGCCCAACCTTTTATATTTTATAATTATCAGCAGTCTTGTTGAAATTTGATGTTATTTCACTTAAATCTGATGTAATTTAAAGCAATTAAAACCTTTAAGTGTCTCTTAGAATACAACATAAGACAGAAACATGCTGACATCATCTGCATCGTCATATTGATGATACTGAAAATCTCACTTTTCTTCTGTTTTGTCTTTAAGTGAAATCATTTAACATGAAACACGAAGCAGAATTAATGTGATAGGTTATAATTAAGGTAGCATGTGATTCATATCTGTCGTATAAATCTGCAGGTCTCAGGAGACGATGATGCCAAGTACACAGTGAAGGCCGTTAACAGTCTGGGGGAGGCGACCTGCACAGCCGAGCTGCTGGTGGAGGTGATGGCTGGAGAGGAGGAGGAGGAAGAAGAGGAGGAGTAATGGAGCGACTGTCTGGACTCCCACAGGGAGAGGAGGAGGCAACAATGAGCAACAATCTCTCCCACTCAACCTGTTGGACCTGAGCAGGAAACTTACCCACAGAGAAGGTTCTGATTGGAGGACAGGTGGGGAATATTTGCCACACCTGTCCTCACATGCAGAAGGTTTCGCGTTTGGTTTTTAGTGAGCAGGGCAGCACTTAGGTTTGAAGCACTGAGCATGTGCAGAGCTGCAGCCAGGTTAGATTTTTAATGAGGCTTTGTTGTGTTTCTGTTTTTTTAGTAATGAGTCGTGATCTTAACGTTTCAGCCTCCTGGGATCATTGGAGTAAATGGATGAAGTGATTTAATGTCCTGAGCGTTAAAAATATCTAACGCTAAATAATCAGCGTGGTTCTTACGCTGCACGTGTTTCTGATGTCACATTATATATTTTTATCGGGCTCAGGATGTTAAATCTGTGTGGGTGTGGCTTATTGATCTGTGTGGGGAACCATATACGAACTTTGTGGTAAACACTCACTGAATGTTGATACTTTTCAAACTGCCCACTTCAGCCACATTGTGCTAAACCACACCTCCTTCAGACAGGCAGAACACAGGCTCCGCCCTCTCAGCATACATGGACTCATGCCTGTGATTTCCTGTCTGCTCTGAGAAATGATTTCATGTTTGATGATTGCCACACACACACACACACACACACAGTGGTGGTTTCTTGCTGTTCGTCAGGCAGAAACATGATGCTCGCTGCCACACAGCAGCTGTGTCACTGCAACACTCTGCCAGTGACGTTTGCTACAATTATTCACAGTTTCCTAAATAATTTGTGAGAATACGGCCAGAAAGCCTGGACTGTGTTTCAGCTCTGTTTGACACAAACGTCGACCAAGAGTGCGTTCTAATCCCCGTCCTTATAAACACGCGTATATTTTAAAGACTCGTGGCAGCTCTAGTTCCTGCAGCTGAAGTCAACCATGAGGTCGTGCATGTGAGACCCACTCCCTGTGGGAGTCCAAGGGAGGGAGAAGATGAGGCAGTTGGTGGAGAGCAGGAAGGCGGAGATGAGCCGAATACTCACAGAGCTGCACCACAGTGGAGGGCGAACTGTGAATAAAAGCTGCTGGTGCATGACAGCTGAAGGCAAGAAGTCATTTATCGTGTTGGTGCTGAAGCTGAAGCCAAAATGATACTGATCAATCATCCGTGTTAAAGAGGACCTCCTCGGTTTTTTGAGACCATCAGGCGTGTAAAAACACTTCAGCGTGCTCTGGTTCACAAACCAATGTCCTTTTTTCTGCCGCCACACTGAGGTGATCTCATCACTCATTTCAATACACAGCTGCCCCTCTGCAGGCTTCCAGACGTTAGCCAATCAGAAGTGCTTTTAGGAAGGGAGGCCTTAAAGAAACAGCAGGTGACAGAGCTGCGCCGCAGCCCAGTGTAAGCTAAAGAAGGATTATTATGAACTGTGAGTCTTGCAGATCATACAGAGCTGGGAACGAGTAGAAAAGATCCACTTTTTCATACTTAATTGGAGCTCAGTAAACACTTTGCCCCACAGGATTTCTGGGTAATGAAGTCCTTCAGTTGTGTCATTAGATGCCTCGACACTGACGTGAGCAGCTCTGTGAGTAAGAGGCTGAGGATGCCGATGCGTTCAGCTGGGAAACGCTGAATCTGTCAGCTCGGCTCTTTTCTTCTGTTTGAGCACTTTTCTTTCTTTTCTTTCTATTTGCGACTTTGACAGCCGGCTTCAACAAAAGACATCAGGGGGCTCAAATCGACTCGGCCTTACGCTGCGAGCCTCAGAGCCTCGTCACTCTGAACAGCAGCCGGAGTGATTTTTTTATCTGCTGACGTCTGTCATACCGAGGGACAAAACCTGCTGCGAGCTTCGGCGAGCTGAGAGGATTTTACCTCGGTGTCGACCAATGAAAGCAACATTTAGTCCTACAGATGAGAGAAGATCGAACCATAAGTTCAACAGTAATCTGATTTTTTACAATTTAAGATTTGAGCCTTTTTTCATGAGCTGCAGATATAATCGTACTTATCTCACTATGTCACAATAAAACATTTTATCCTGTAAATGTTCATATTTTTGCCTGAATGCAGGATTTTGGACCAGATGCATCTCCACGCATTGTAAGCTCAGCCAAAATGAGATTATATAAATATTTCTACAAATTTGTTGTTTCCATCTGCAACAGTTAAAGATCTCTACACTCATAAAGTATTCTGATTAGTAACATAATGAAAGAGTCTACATCAGAGACGCCTTAAAGATGGAAATATCTTTCCGACCTGCCGAGGCTTGATTGTGCAGCACAGTCCTGACAGCAGCCAGCAGATAAACGCGCGTGAGCACGCGGTGCCGTCTCCGGCTGATCTTCGTGCCTCTGCATCAAAGTCGTGACTTTTGTTGCACATTCCAGCTGTTTGCTTGTTGGTGAATCCACTTCTTTAAGCTTTACGGCCTCGTTAAGTTTCAGTCTGAAACCAAAGACGTGTTTTGAAAAGTCACCGGTGTGTTTGTGTGTGATTTTGTCTCGATGATGTTTTGACCTGTTCGTGTGTTTGGTGGTTTGTTTGCAGAATGTTTTATTTTTAGATTATTTAATGCACAGATTTGTTATTATTATCTTTCGAGCATCTGTCTTCTTAAAGGTGTCGCCTGCACTTAATGTTGTTCACGGTTATTAAACCCTCCTCACCTCAGACCAGCAGTGACTTCACTCTTAGGCTGATTGTTTTTGTATTAGATGTATGTAGATTATATTTCTCTAATTTTTATAAATATATATCAGTTTGATGAACTGCAGATGACATGTATGAGAACACTACGACTGTAGTTACTCACAGATACCAAATAAATCTTTATCACAAAACCAGGTTGTTGTGATTTGTTCAGGGTTAAGACTTTTGTTGTTGCATTAAAAACTGTTTCTTTCCATGGATACAGGCGAGAGTCTGTAAGACATTTTAAATATCTGCACATATAGACAGAAATAAAACAGTTTAAAGCATGAACACTTTCCAAACCTTTTAACAGAACACGTCACATAGAAGATTGATTCAGAGTCTCTGAATAAATCTTTTTTATCTCCAAACCTTTAGAGTCCCACACGTGGGATATTTCGTCCTCTGCATTTAACCCACTCACTCAGTGAAGCAGTGGGTGGTGTGTAGAGGCGGTACCTTAGTCAAGGGTACCTCAGGGTAGCCGTTCGGTGGAACCACCGACCTTCCTATTCTAGCGACCACTCTGCCTACTGAGCTATCGCTACCCCTCATGAATGAGCTCGAGTTTTTTGGGAAAATCTTGAGATCAGTGTTACACCAAAGCCTGATGACTGCAAGACCTGTGTGACAAAGATCTCAGCACATCATGTGATGAGGAACAAAGTCAGTGACATCGATCAGTCTGGAAAAAGTTAGAGACATTTCTGAGGCTGTGGGACTCCAGAGAACCACAGCGAGAGCCGATATCCACACAGAGAAAACTTGGAACAGTGCTGAATGTTCACTGCAGTGACCGGCCTAACAAAATGAGTCCATCAGCCAAACTGTAACCAAGTTTAAGGATATAATCCCCCCATCTTCAATGCCCTGTACCAACACAGAGCAGAGCAGCTATCTGAACGCTGCTCCAACAGAGGTCGATCATCTTGTTAATAATTTCACCTCCTCACTGCGTACGACTCTGGATACTGTAGCTCCTGTGAAAACTAAGGTCTCTAATCAGAAGTACCTGACTCCGTGGTATAATCTCAAACACGTAGCCTAAAGCAGATGACTCGTAATCTGGAGAGGAAATGGCGTGTCACAAATTTAGAGGATCATCATTTAGCCTGGAGAAATAGTTTGCTGCTTTATAAGAAAGCCCTCCACAAAGCCAGAACATCTTACTATTCATCACTGATTGAAGAAAATAAGAACAACCCCAGGTTTCTCTTCAGCTCTGTAGCCAGGCTGACAAACAGTCAGAGCTCTGTTGAGCCAACCATCCCTTTAACGTTAACTAGTAATGACTTCATGAACTTCTTCACAAATAAATTTTTATCATTAGAGAAAAAATTACCAATAATCATCCCACAGATGTAATATTATCTACAGCTACTCTTAGTACCATTGATGTTAAGTTAGACTCTTTTTCTCCAATTGATCTTTCTGAGTTAACTTCAATAATTACTTCCTCCAAACCATCAACGTGTCTTTTAGACCCCATTCCTACAAAACTGCTCAAAGAAGTCCTGCCATTAATTAATTCTTCGATCTTAAATATGATCAACCTATCTCTAATGATCGGCTATGTACCACAGGCCTTCAAGCTGGCTGTAGTTAAACCTTTACTCAAAAAGCATCTCTAGACCCAGCAGTCTTAGCTAATTATAGGCCAATCTCCAACCTTCCTTTATATCAAACATCCTTGAAAGAGTAGTTGTCAAACAGCTAACAGATCATCTGCAGAGGAATGGTTTATTTGCTTCCAACTTCTGATAAAACTAAAATTGTTTTACTCAGCCCTAAAAATCTTACTTACTTGTTGTTCCTAGAGTATTTAAGATGAGGCTTCACACTTTCCAGAATGACCATAAAGTGCCACCATCTCACCATGGTCCTGTCTGATGGAGCTCAGAGTGCTTCTGGGAGTCTTTAGGGCTGCACTTAAGGTGAAGAAACATTTCAAAGATTATGAAATTGAAATCTCATGTGCAAAACTTCAGATATCACCAAAGAGTTTTAATAATAATTTAAATACTTGCACTTTTCCTTTTCTAATAATAACAGAACAGTAAACGGTCTGACTGGCGAGTGCAGAAAGGACTCTGAGGGACAGGGGAGCTGTGGACAAGTGGACAACATGTCAGACGTCTCTATGAAGACAGATAGAGATCTGTATCTACAGAGATGTTCCTCAGATACAAGATCAGACACAAAATCGATTTTTATCATTTATTACTGTCAAACATGATCACGAAACAATAAAGTATTAGATGAAAAAATGCTGTTTGTTTTTGTATTGAATGGATCCACTTGCCATGTGTACCTGTGAGCCCAGGAGAGGGAAGGTCAGAGGTCAAAGAGGTATAAACATCAGATGATGATGTAACTGTTTGTGCTGCAGTTTGTCCTGAGAGACGGACTAACGAGCTGCTGCTCCTAATGAGAGGCCATTAACCAGGTGCTCTCAGGTGACCTCATTAACTGTGACAAACACTGACCAGCAGCCAAAACACACACGTGCACGCACGCATGCACGCACGCACGCACGCACGCACACACACGCACACACACGCACACACACACACACGCACACGCACACACACGCACACACACGCACACACACGCACACACACGCACACACACACACACGCTCACGCACGCACGCATGCACGCACGCGCGCGCACGCACACACACGCACACACACGCACGCACACACCGTCTATTGTAGTTTAAACTCAAACTGGTAAAGTTCAGCAGATGTTCGTTGACTTTGTTTTGTGCTCAGTGTTCTGAGCTGACGATGACTCCAGCTGTTCCCTTATGCTGACGAAGCCACAGAATAAATCTGAACTTTTTCAGACACATTTGCATTTCTCACATTTTAATGTTAAATTTAGGTTAACTTTGAGTTTGCTTAGTTCCCAAAGTGTTTTATTCCTTATTTCAACATAGTTTTGGTTTAAAATTTTTCACTATCAGTTTAGCTTAAATTACTTTCAGTTAGTATTTTTTATTATTCATATTTTTAGAGGCACGATTGAAGGACCATGGGCCTTTAAAAGATTCAATTTAATTTAATTTTACTTATATAGCACCAAATCATTGTAAGGTCTTGTAACCCTACAAAAATACAAAGAAAACAAAGAAAAACCCAACAATTATATGACCCCCTATGAGCAAGCACTTTGGCGACAGTGGGAAGGAAAAACTCCCTTTTAACAGGAAGAAACCTCCTCATCATCATTTACATACATTCACCTGTGTACTACAGCAGCTCATTGTTTAGCCCATGGTACAGTATGGTATGCATAACCATTACAAAACATTTAGGGAAAGTAGCATAATGTTACTAGTTCCTAGATTAAAAGTAACAGTTTCCCTTTGTTTTAACCTTCCAGAGGCAGCTGCTACAGCCAATCATCAAGTTCTTTCTTCTCCTGGTTTTCCTGTCAGTTAGTTTGAAGGAGCAGGATCTGGCACATTGATTCAACATACACCAGTCCACAGTGAGCCGCATTATTGCTACTTTAAAGGTGTCTAACAACAAGAGTGACATTAGTTAAGAAAAGTCCAGCTATAGTTCAAGACAACATAAAACACTAAGAAAATATGTAATATAAGTACATAGAGGAGTAACATAACGTTACTTTGTCAGGTAATTTCTATTTTCTTACCTTCATAGTTGTGTATATGTAACCAATACGTCTACTCACAGAATGAGTGAAGCAATATGGATAACAGCAGAGGACAATTTATTTAGGGTCTGATGGCAATTTACCATCGGTGTCCAGCACTTTAAAGGATTGATGGACTGGAGCACATCTGTCCTTAACATACCCTCTTAAACATCAGCTTGACACTGATATATCAAAGGAAACTTAACCGACTTTAAGTGCAAATGTTTCAACCTGAACAACTTAAAACTTCTCTGGGATACAATTTAAACAAAGACAAGAAGAAGAAAAATATTTCCATCAATAGTCACTTTTCCTAACCAGGAGACAAGTGAATATATTATGTAAAGAGTCCTTTTTCTCAGTCCTGGGGTTGTAACACCACAACCTCCTCAGTCCGTAATCAAAGAGTGTCTATTTGACAATAACCAAAATGTCTTTGGATAGTCTTTGTGAATGCAAACAAAACAAAACAAAAAAAACAAATGATATTAGCTGGCCAGCAAAATAAAGAGAGTGTATGGCACTGAGTGCGGGCGTGTGTGTGAGTACTTCGGTCCAAATAATCAAGGTCCGGATGGATGAAGGGATGGCGGCCGCTTGTCCTTTAATGGCACCAGTAAGGCAGCACAGTAGTAAGGCAGCACAGCAGCGAGGCAGCACAGCAGCGAGGCAGCACAGCAGTAAGGCAGCACAGCAGCGAAGCGTCTGGCAGGAGAACGAACAATAGTCCTTTTCAAGGCTACTGCAGAAGGCGATATTCCCCGCTAGCTCACCCCAGCTTGCTCTCTGGCACAGCTACAAGCCACGTGAGCTCATAGCCCCTTAGTGACATACGAACTTGGCTACCAACGTCCGCTTAGCATGGCGGCTAATTGTCGAGCTTGCTAGCTTAGCCTCGATTAGCGATTAGCACCTTAATAACCATTACTACACATCACATCATAGCAAACACATGATAACACATGGAATAGTATAATATACAGTGGGGCAAAAAAGTATTTAGTCAGCCACCGATTGTGCAAGTTCCCCCACTTAAAATGATGACAGAGGTCAGTAATTTGCACCAGAGGTACACTTCAACTGTGAGAGACAGAATGTGAAAAAAAAAATCCATGAATTCACATGGTAGGATTTGTAAAGAATTTATTCGTAAATCAGGGTGGAAAATAAGTATTTGGTCACCTCAAACAAGGAAAATCTCTGGCTCTCACAGACCTGTAACGTCTTCTGTAAGAAGCTTTTCTGTCCCCCACTCGTTACCTGTATGAATGGCACCTGTTTGAACTCATCATCTGTATAAAAGACACCTGTCCACAGCCTCAAACAGTCAGACTCCAAACTCCGCCATGGCCAAGACCAAAGAGCTTTCGAAGGACACCAGGAAAAGTATTGTAGACCTGCACCAGACTGGGAAGAGTGAATCTACAATAGGCAAGCAGCTTGGTGTGAAAAAATCAACTGTGGGAGCAATCATCAGAAAATGGAAGACATACAAGACCACTGATAATCTCCCACGATCTGGGGCTCCACGCAAGATCTCATCCCGTGGGGTCAAAATGATCATGAGAACGGTGAGCAAAGATCCCAGAACCACACGGGGGGGACCTGGTGAATGACCTGCAGAGAGCTGGGACCAAAGTAACAAAGGTCACCATCAGTAACACACTACAACGGCAGGGAAGCAAATCCCGCAGTGCCAGACGTGTTCCGCTGCTGAAGCCAGTGCATGTCCAGGCCCGTCTGAAGTTTGCCAGAGAGCACATGGATGATACAGCAGAGGATTGGGAGAATGTCATGTGGTCAGATGAAACCAAAGTAGAACTTTTTGGTATAAACTCAACTCGTCGTGTTTGGAGGAAGAAGAATACTGAGTTGCATCCCAAGAACACCATACCTACTGTGAAGCATGGGGGTGGAAACATCATGCTATGGGGCTGTTTTTCTGCCAAGGGGACAGGACGACTGATCCGTGTTAAGAACAGAATGAATGGGGCCATGTATCGTGAGATTTTGAGCCAGAACCTCCTTCCATCAGTGAGAACTTTGAAGATGAAACGAGGCTGGGTCTTCCAACATGACAATGATCCAAAACACACCGCCCGGGCAACAAAGGAGTGGCTCCGTAAGAAACATTTGAAAGTCCTGGAGTGGCCTAGCCAGTCTCCAGACCTCAACCCCATAGAAAATCTGTGGCGGGAGTTGAAAGTCCGTGTTGCTCGGCGACAGCCCCAAAACATCACTGCTCTCGAGAAGATCTGCATGGAGGACTGGGCCAAAATACCAGCTACTGTGTGTGCAAACCTGGTAAAGACCTATAGTAAACGTTTGACCTCTGTTATTGCCAACAAAGGTTATGTTACAAAGTATTGAGTTGTATTTTTGTTATTGACCAAATACTTATTTTCCACCCTGATTTACGAATAAATTCTTTACAAATCCTACAATGTGGATTCATGGATTTTTTTTTCACATTCTGTCTCTCACAGTTGAAGTGTACCTCTGGTGCAAATTACTGACCTCTGTCATCATTTTAGGTGGGGGAACTTGCACAATCGGTGGCTGACTAAATACTTTTTTGCCCCACTGTACATACGAAACAGATTTTTACCTGGCAGGAGAACGAACAATAGTCCTTTTCAAGGCTACTGCAGAAGGCGATATTCCCCGCTAGCTCACCCCAGCTTGCTCTCTGGCACAGCTACAAGCCACGTGAGCTCATAGCCCCTCCCGCTAGATAACCAAATTAACACTGGGTTACATCCACCCCTGCTTAAAGTGTGACGTCCCCGTCACTATCACCCGACAGAGATTGCACTAACCCAGCAATCTGTTGTTGTAATGACAGGAAAAAGTTATTGAGCAATGCAAGTGTCATCGGCACATTGGAACTGTGATGCTTACAATCGACTTTGTAGCCGACCTGATAGTCACTGAGATAAGCCGGTGGCACTCTCCTCCTTTGTGGCCTACCACATGTTGGGGCTGGGCTGAGCACCTCCTCATCGTTTGCTGTCTCCGATCCTGTCAGATCTACAATGAATTCAGGTGCCCCAGGATTCAGAGGATACTGTGGCTGGGACGCCTCCTGTTCTCCCAGAACATCCCTTTGATCCGCCAACAAGTCATTGTCAGGAAATTGGCTGGATGTAAAGTTTATTTCCTCGTCTTGCCCAAACTCCTCCTCCAGCCGAGTTTCTTCTGTGTTGCTCCCTGCATCCACTCTCATGAGAGGTTGAACCGAACTGGTTAGCACATCCTGACTGTCACATTGCAGGTTAACCGGTAGGAACCCACAGGGAAGAAGCATGTCACGATGCAGAACTCGCTCTCTGCCCTCTGCATCCTCTGGCCTAATCACATAAACTGGGATAGACTCATCCGTCTGCTTAACAACGATGTGCACAATAGGCTCCCACTTATCAGAGATTTTGTGTTTCTTTCTTAGGCTCAGATTCCTTACCAGGACTCTGTCACCCACTTCCAATGGAAGGGCAGTAACCTTAGCATCCCAGCGTCTTTTGTTCAACAATTGTCTCTTCTCAGCATTTCTTGAGGCTAGGTCGTATGCATACTTCAGCCTACTCTTTAGTTCTCGTACATACTGAACATGTGTTCTGGTGCTGTGGCCACGTGGACTATGTCCAAAACAGAGATCAATCGGAAGGCGTGGCTCTCTACCAAACATCAGAAGGAAGGGCGCTTCTCCAGTTGCGTCATGTTTTGTACAGTTATAAGCATGTACAAGGGGGCGAACATACTTCCTCCACTCCTCTTTTTTCTTATCCTCCAGAGTTCCGAGGAGGTCCAACAGAGTCCTGTTGAATCTTTCCACTGGATTTCCACGTGGATGGTAGGGTGTCGTACGGGACTTTGTAATCCCTGCTAGTTTACAAAGCTCTGCCACTATTTCAGATTCAAAACAAGCACCTTGATCACTATGGATTCTGCGAGGAAACCCGTAGTGACTGATGAAGTTCTCCCATAACACTGTGGACACCGTTTTCGCTGTCTGATCTCTCGTGGGATATGCCTGTGCATATTTTGTAAAATGATCAGTTAGTACTAGGATGTTCCTGGTGTCTCTCGAATCGGGTTCTATTGTCAGAAAATCTATGCACACTAACTCGAGGGGACCACTGACTTTGATGTTGACAAGTTTAGAGGCTTTCTGCACTCGTGCCTTTCGTTTCACACACCTCTCACATGTTTTACACTTGTTCTCAATGTAGCTAGCCATTTTTGGCCAGTAAAACCTCGCTCTAGCCAGTTCTAAGGTTCTCTCAATACCCATGTGACCTGTCTCGTCATGAACACCTCGGAAAGCTCTCTCTCGATGGCTATTAGGGATGACAAGTTGATGGAAGGCCTTCCCCTTTTGATCAAAAACTCTACGGTATAGCACCCCATCAACTAGAAGTAACTTTGATTTCTCCCGTAAAAGCAGAACCACCTCAGGTTCCTCAGACTTTCTGTCAAAAGTCTCATCCCCAGTCTCTAAAATGCCTATGATGCGGGCTAAAGAGCTGTCATTTCTCTGTAACTGATACCAGTCCACCATAGACATTCCTGGTAGGGCTGACTGGCCAGGTAGGGGGACCGGATCCTCAAGGTCATCAGGAACCGCACTGTCATTGCACAAGAGTGTTTCCACGGCAGGGATTACAGTGTCGACTGTCTGTGTGCCTTCACCTAAGATCGTGTTGACATTGACACTATGACGCTTACACACAGTACTCATTGCTTCCCCATCGAGAACTTTAAACTCCTCAGGGGACAAACTAGCACAGTCCAGCATGCTGGAGATTCTTCTGTCTGTCTCCAGGGACTCCTCGTCCTCCTCTGAGGGTCCATGAGGCCTCCTAGAGAGCCCGTCAGCATCAGTGTTATGTTGGCCAGATTTGTAGTGTATGTCAAAGTTGTAAATCGACAGAGAAGCAAGCCATCTGTGACTTGCAGCATCAAGCTTCGCACTGGTCAACACATACGTCAAAGGGTTGTTATCAGTCAGCACCTTGAAATTAGCCCCATACAAATAATCATGGAACTTCTCACTTACTGCCCACTTGAGGGCGAGAAATTCTAATTTATGTACAGGGTAATTCTTTTCGCTTTTGGAGAGGCCACGACTAGCATAAGCTACTACTCGAGTCTGGCCGTCTTGAACCTGATACAACGCTGCTCCCAGGCCTGACATACTGGCATCTGTGTGTACTACGTACGGGAGCTGCCAGTTGGCGAAAGCCAGAACAGGTGCTGAAATCAGTTTTTCAACGATAAGGTCAAAAGCAGCCTGGCAGGCAGGGGTCCATTTTGCCCCAAGTGAGGGTGACTTTGTTCGTGGCCAATGTTTTTGGCCTTTATGCCTGGGGGCTAGTTCTCCCTTTAACAAGTCATTGAGAGGCCTGACAATGCAAGAATAATCCCTCACAAACCGCCTGTAATACCCCGTGAAACCTAGGAATGACCGAAGCTCTTTGGCAGTTTGTGGGCATGGCCAGTCTTTCACAGCAGTAATTTTGTCTGGGTCAGGCTGGATCCCCTGGGCAGATATTACATGCCCCAGATATTTCACGGAGGTTTGGAAGAACTTGCATTTAGAAGGGGATAACTTCAGACCAAACTCAGCAATGCGCTTAAGGACCTTCATCACCCGCTCTTCATGCTCTTCCAGTGAGTTGGAGAAGATTATGAGGTCATCTAGAAATGCAACAACCTCCTGGAGGTTAATTCCCTCCATCACTTTCTCCATTGTCCGTTGAAACGTGGCAGGGGAGTTAGTCAAGCCTTGAGGCATCCTCCGAAATTGCCATGTTCCAAACGGCGTTGTAAATGCTGTCTTGGGTCGATCACATGGCTCAACTTCAAGTTGATAGTACCCGCTCTTGAGATCTAAAACAGTGAACCATTTTGAACCAGAGAGCAGAGTGAACGTCTCCTCTATACGAGGCAATGGGTATGCGTCCTTTTTGGTGAGGTTGTTTAGTCTCCGGTAATCTACAACCATTCGCAGTTCCCCATTCTTTTTCCTTACAAGCACTACTGGAGAGGCATAGGGGCTATGTGACTCCTCTATAATGCCTGTTGCCAAAAGGTCTTGGAGGTGTCTTTTCAAATCATTGAAATCAGCGGGCGAAACACGTCTTGTCCGCTCTTTGAATGGGACATGAGGTTCTAACTCAATGCGGTGACTGACCCCCGTCACACTACCAACGTCAAGATCATGTTTCGAGAAAGCATCTGATGCTTCTTTGACAATTCTAGCCTGTATGTGCTCTTTGAATTGTGGTGATATCGGGCTGTCCCCAAAATCAAGGCCAAGAAGCAGGGCAGATTGGTTACTGTCCTCGCTATGAGAAGCTAGCAGGGACTGTGCCTGCAGAGGAGCATCTTCGGGCTGGGGGTTCAGATCAGGGAGTGCAACAGGAACCGCCCAATCAATGGGGGAGCACTCAGCAATAGCTGTTCCAGGATACAGTGTGATGCCCCGCCGAGAGGCATTTTTGACCGCAACTTTAAACTTACAGTGAGACATAGGTTTTACATCAACTATCTGGTCATAGATGATAAACCCCCCTGGTGTAGGTGTGTCCTCCGAGCTACACACAAGAGCCTGAAATTTATCGCTCCCAGGTTTAGTGTGGCAGATGGCTTTCAAAGTATACACCTCACCTGGTTTCAAATGCACCGGTACCTTGCTGGAGAGTGCAACACGGAGGGCTTTGACCTCGTCTGCTTGGGGGTCAGCCTGCTTGAAACATTTGGTATATGCCATGACCCAGTTAGTGTCAATGGGTAGAGTCTGCAGAAACTTTGCTCCACCCTTTTTTTGACAGTCTTTTAGCATGGGACCTAACACATTTGTGCCCACAAGAAGAGAAAACTTATCATTGTACGATTGATCTGGACTAACTAATGCTAAGATGTTGAAACACTTGTCTGTGCCACAAGCACTTTCAGGGAACTGAACTTTAGCCTCAATGTACCCCACATATGGTACCTTTTGTCCAGCCGCACCTTCGATGTCCAGTACCTCTTTTATAGAGAACAGTTCTCTATGAGAAAGATAGCGAGAATAGAATGACTCTGATATTATTGACACTTGGGACCCGGTGTCAATTAAACACCGACACGGAACTTGATCTAACCATGCTAAACCATCACAAGGCTCCCCAATTAGACCCTGAGGAAACTGGGGAGGCACCGTTGGAGCTGGGGCTTCGTACATGCACTGGCTTGAAGGCTTGGAACTGCTCTGACCATCAGCTCCTGCTCGTTCCACAGCAGGAGCTCCTACTGGTTTAAAGGCAAGTTGGACTGTGGACTATTCTGTCGCTGAGCCATTGAACACTGGCTTTGCCCAGCACTGTGCCTCTCACACAATTTCTTTTGCACTAATATGGCATTGGTTGGGTTTGAACATTGTGGCAACATATGTGAATCCTCCCCACAATTATAGCAAAATTTCCCAACCCTTTTATGATCACCAGGTAGCCTAGCAGGAGTTGGTGGAGCTGGATTGTGGATTTTGGTTCTGTGCGATAGCTTCTGCCTAGTTTTATCACTTTTGGGACACTGAGAATTTGCTGCAGATGAGCTGTTCATTAGCTCTGCTTCTAGCTGCCTGATTCTTTCCTCCAGTTGCTCTCTGGTACAAGCATCCAGCGCTGTGGGAGGTGTGCCAGAATGCCTGCCGTCATCTGTGGCTACGAGTGTTCGAGCCTGCACTTTAGTTGAGGTGCCGCTCATGTAACGTCTCCTGCGCATTTCTTTTAACTGACTCTCTTTCTCATGCGTTCTGATTTTAAAAAGCAGCTCTGAGAAAGTGGGAATAACATGATGTGCAGATCCCACTATTTCTTTTAGATGCAGAGTGGCAATTAGAGAGTCATCCCAGCAACCTCTGAGGAACTGCTTTAGTAGCTGAACATCAAAATCACTTCTAGGTATGCCATTACCGTCAACTACCTCCTGCAGCAACGTCTGGAGTCGGCGCAAGTAATCAGATGCCTTTTCTCCACTATTCTGATGAGTCTCTAGGTACTGGATATACAGCTCTTCACCTCCAGTGACATTGCCATAAGCCTTGTCAAGCTCATCGAGATAGTCTTTTGGTGATGCTTGAGACCCAATAGAAAGGGCCACATTCAAAGCAGGGCTAGCCAAGCTATCGAGGAAAACACGGCGCTGCTGCCCTTCGGAAAGGGTAGAGTCATTTAGTACCTGTTTAGCTCTAAGTCGCCATACCCTGTACTCTACCTCATTAGGGGGTTTTGGAGAGTTTCCTGAAAATGAGCGGAGCTCAAAACCAGAGGGAGTGTGCACGGGCGAGTCATGTTTTACAATGTGCTCCACAATGACTCTCTGAACCTCCGCTGGCAAAGGATCAACAAGCAGGGAGTCCGCATCAAGTGCCTGTTTAGCCTTGGGCACATGGCCATCATCACAGGCGGCAGTTGACCTGGGACCTGGTGTGGACTGAGTTTTAACTCCCAAGGCAGGAGTTGAGGTAGCTAACCCCTTATATGTATCATTTTTCCCACACATGTGGCTCACTGCAGCCTGATTTAAAGTCATGGGGCTCACATTATATGCTAATGCCAGTTCGTTTACTTGTTCTCTGAAACTAGCAGTCACATCATCAATTGCTCGAGCGAGGGGGACCACATCATGCGCCAGGTGAAAACTGTCAGGTCCCTGAGGACAGTACTCATCTATCTGAATAACCTCCCAACACTCCCCATCTGCTGAATGTTCTCCATCTAAGAGCATTGGGGTAATGCACTCCATGAACTGACACAAAATAGTGTCAGGGAGACTATCTATTTGTTGAATTTTGACAACGTGATCCAGCAAAGCGAATGCTCTTTGCACCTCTTGTAGTTTAATCCCGGCTTTAGCCCCTTTTAACAAAACAGTGTACTCTGGATCAAAACCATACCTGTCACAAAACTCCATTGTCTCTCTCTGCAAAGCAGTAGATGAATTCACAGATGTCTGAGCATGTGCTTCAGGATAAAGTTAGTGATGCGCTCCAGTCCCTGTTCGGGCGCCAATTTTTTCCTACTACTCTTAGTTGTAACCAATACGTCTACTCACAGAATGAGTGAAGCAATATGGATAACAGCAGAGGACAATTTATTTAGGGTCTGATGGCAATTTACCATCGGTGTCCAGCACTTTAAAGGATTGATGGACTGGAGCACATCTGTCCTTAACATACCCTCTTAAACATCAGCTTGACACTGATATATCAAAGGAAACTTAACCGACTTTAAGTGCAAATGTTTCAACCTGAACAACTTAAAACTTCTCTGGGATACAATTTAAACAAAGACAAGAAGAAGAAAAATATTTCCATCAATAGTCACTTTTCCTAACCAGGAGACAAGTGAATATATTATGTAAAGAGTCCTTTTTCTCAGTCCTGGGGTTGTAACACCACAACCTCCTCAGTCCGTAATCAAAGAGTGTCTATTTGACAATAACCAAAATGTCTTTGGATAGTCTTTGTGAATGCAAACAAAACAAAACAAAAAAAACAAATGATATTAGCTGGCCAGCAAAATAAAGAGAGTGTATGGCACTGAGTGCGGGCGTGTGTGTGAGTACTTCGGTCCAAATAATCAAGGTCCGGATGGATGAAGGGATGGCGGCCGCTTGTCCTTTAATGGCACCAGTAAGGCAGCACAGTAGTAAGGCAGCACAGCAGCGAGGCAGCACAGCAGTAAGGCAGCACAGCAGCGAAGCGTCTGGCAGGAGAACGAACAATAGTCCTTTTCAAGGCTACTGCAGAAGGCGATATTCCCCGCTAGCTCACCCCAGCTTGCTCTCTGGCACAGCTACAAGCCACGTGAGCTCATAGCCCCTTAGTGACATACGAACTTGGCTACCAACGTCCGCTTAGCATGGCGGCTAATTGTCGAGCTTGCTAGCTTAGCCTCGATTAGCGATTAGCACCTTAATAACCATTACTACACATCACATCATAGCAAACACATGATAACACATGGAATAGTATAATATACATACGAAACAGATTTTTACCTGGCAGGAGAACGAACAATAGTCCTTTTCAAGGCTACTGCAGAAGGCGATATTCCCCGCTAGCTCACCCCAGCTTGCTCTCTGGCACAGCTACAAGCCACGTGAGCTCATAGCCCCTCCCGCTAGATAACCAAATTAACACTGGGTTACATATACACAGTGTGATGCAGCACATAATTTAAATGCTTTATCTAATTTGCTGGTGGGGGTTGTCGTCACCCTGTTAATCTAATAAAGATTAGTGATGTTCAATTTTGGGAACTCTTGTAGGCAGCAGGTGGACAACGTCGCCATTGTTTAACCACACCAGAAACAGTTGTGCAGGACCAGTAGAACATGGAAGTGATTGTGCAAGTAGTCTATTGCACAGGAAAAAGCATCAACTGCAGTTCCTCTGACGTCCACCAGAGGCAGCAGTGAATCAGTCCCCATAGACTCCCATGTTAAAATTTTACAGGAGAACTAAACATTTTTACAGCCTGATACACAAACTGTTTGGTCTGTGTAGATAAGTTTCACTTTCACAGCAGCTTTACCGTTTTACAACTCACCTGTTTAAATAGTATTAAGACTCTCTTTGACTCACAGGTGGATGTAGCTGCTAGCTGACTGCTAGCTTTATATGAAGGTCACCGTACGAGCAGACTGTCCAGGAAGGCTGAGCTCCAGTTTAGTGAAGGGGAGACAGACACTATCTCTACTTCTAAGATTAGGCTTCAAACTTTCCTTTTTGCTAAAGCATTTAGTTAGGGCTGGACCCTCCCTTATGCTGCAATAGGTGTAGGCTGCTGATTCCCATGATGCATTGGGTGTTTCTTCTTCACTCACTATGTATTAACAGACCTCTCTGCATTGAATCATATCTGTTATTAATCTCTGTCTCTCTTCCACAGCATGTCTTTATCCTGTCTTCCTTCTCTCACCCCAACCAGTCACAGCAGATGGCCCCGCCCCTCCCTGAGCCTGGTTCTGCTGGAGGTTTCTTCCTGTTAAAAGGGAGTTTTTCCTTCCCACTGTCGCCAAAGTGCTTGCTCATAGGGGGTCATAGGAACTGCAGGACTGTTTTGACTCCACTGATTGGACTGTTTTTGAAGCTGCATCTGAGAACCTGGATGAGCTCACGGACATCAAAACATCAGTTTCTGTGAAGACGTGTGTGTGCCAACAAACACACGTGTGTGTGCACATACAACAACAATAAACCATGGTTCAATTCAATTCAATTCAATTTTATTTATATAGCGCCAAATCACAACAAAAGTCGCCTCAAGGCGCTTCATAGATACAGAGAAAAACCCAACAATCATATGACCCCCTATGAGCAAGCACTTGTGGAAGCTGTGGAAGAGAGACAGAGGTTAATAACAGATATGATTCAATGCAGAGAGGTCTGTTAATACATAGTGAGTGAGAAAGGTGACTGGAAAGGAAAAACTCAATGCATCATGGGAATCCCCCGGCAGCCTACATCTATTGCAGCATAACAAAGGGAGGATTCAGGGTCACCTGGTCCAGCCCTAACTATATGCTTTAGAAAAAAGGAAAGTTTTAAGCCTAATCTTAAAAGTAGAGATAGTGTCTGTCTCCCGAATCCAAACTGGAAGCTGGTTCCACAGAAGAGGGGCCTGAAAACTGAAGGCTCTCCCTCCCATTCTACTTTTAAATACTCTAGGAACAACAAGTAGGCCTGCAGAGCGAGAGCGAAGTGCTCTAATAGGGTGATATGGTACTACAAGGTCATTAAGATAAGATGGGGCCTGATTATTTAAGACCTTGTATGTGAGGAGCAGGATTTTGAATTCAATTCTGGATTTAACAGGAAGCCAATGAAGGGAAGCCAAAACAGGAGAAATATGCTCTCTCTTTCTAGTCCCTGTCAGGACTCTTGCTGCAGCATTTTGGATCAGCTGAAGGCTTTTCAGTGAGTTTTTTGGACTTCCTGATAATGATGAATTACAGTCGTCCAGCCTGGAAGTAATACATGCATGAACTAGTTTTTCAGCGTCACTCTGAGACAGGATATTTCTAATTTTAGAGATGTTGCGCAAATGGAAGAAAGCAGTCTTACATATTTGTTTAATATGTGCATTGAAGGACATGTCCTGGTCAAAAATGACTCCAAGGTTCCTCACCGCGTTACTGGAGGCCAAGGTAATGCCATCCAGAGTAAGAATCTAGTTAGATACCATATTTCTAAGATTTTCAGGGCCGAGTACAATAACCTCAGTTTTATCTGAATTAAGAAGCAGAAAGTTAGCGGCCATCCAGGTCTTTATGTCTTTAAGACATTCCTGCAGTTTAACTAATTGGTGTGTGTTATCTGGCTTCATGGACAGATAGAGCTGGGTGTCATCTGCATAGCAGTGAAAATGTATGCTATGTCTTCTAATGATACTGCCTAAGGGAAGCATGTATAATGTAAACAGAATTGGTCCTAGCACTGAACCCTGTGGAACTCCATAATTAACCTCAGTGTGTGAAGAGGACTCTCCATTTACATGCACAAACTGGAGTCTATTAGATAGATATGATACAAACCACTGCAGCACAGTACCTGTAATACCTACAGCATGTTCTAATCGCTCTAATAGGATATTATGGTCGACAGTATCGAACGCTGCACTGAGGTCTAGCAGGACAAGCACAGAGATGAGTCCACTGTCAGAGGCCATAAGAAGATCATTTGTAACCTTCACTAAAGCTGTTTCTGTGCTGTGCTGAGCTCTGAAACCTGACTGAAACTCTTCAAATAAACCATTCCTCTGCAGATGATCTGTTAGCTGTTTGACAACTACTCTTTCAAGGATGTTTGATATGAAAGGAAGGTTGGAGATTGGCCTATAATTAGCTAAGACTGCTGGGTCTAGAGATGCTTTTTGAGTAAAGGTTTAACTACAGCCAGCTTGAAGGCCTGTGGTACATAGCCGATTATTAGAATCAGAATCAGAATCAGAATCAGAATACTTTATTGATCCCTGGGGGAAATTATTTTTTGTTACAGTGCTCCATTTTAAACCAACATTAAGACAAAACAGACAATACACTAACTAAGAATAGTACAATATATACATATATATACATACATACATACATAAGTCACTCATAAATAAATAGTTGGAAAAGAAACATGTGTAGCTGTAGCAGCAAACAGTGTGTTAAGTGGATGCGTTGTACAGGGAGATGGCCACAGGCAGGAATGATTTCCTGTGTCGTTCAGTGGTGCTTTTCGGTAATCTCAGTCTCTCACTGAACGAGCTCCTGTGACTGACCAACATGTCATGGAGTGGGTGGGAGGTGTTATCCAACATTGTCTTTATCTTGGACAGCATCCGCCTCTCCGACACCACCTTGAGGGAGTCCAGCTCCATCCCCACAACATTGCTGGCCTTACGGATCAGTTTATTAAGTCTGTTGGCATCTGCGACCCTCAGCCTGCTCCCCCAGCATGCAACAGCATAGAGGATCGCACTGGCCACAACAGACTCATAGAAAATCCTCAGCATTTTCTGGCAGATGTTGAAGGACCTCAGTCGCCTCAAAAAATAGAGACGACTCTGGCCCTTCCTGTAAAGTGCTGTGGTGTTTTTAGCCCAGTCCAGTTTATTGTCAATGTGTACTCCAAGGTATTTATAGTCCTCCACAATGTCAACACTGACCCCCTGGATTGAAACAGGGGTCAAGTGTTTCCTGGTCTTCCTGAAGTCCACGATCAGTTCCTTGGTCTTTGCCACGTTGAGCTGCAGATGATTCTGCTCACACCACGTGACAAAGGAGTCGACCACAGCCCGGTACTCTGTCTCATCATCCCTGCTGATGCATCCAACCACCGCAGAGTCATCAGAAAACTTCTGAAGATGGCAGGTCTCTGTGCAGTGGCTGAAGTCTGTGGTGTAGAGGGTGAAGAGGAAGGGGGAGAGGACAGTCCCCTGTGGTGCCCCTGTGTTGCTAATCACCTTGTCAGACACACACTGTGGGAGACGTACATATTGTGGTCTTCCTGTCAGGTAATCAACAATCCAGGACACCAGAGAAGCATCCACCTGCATCGCTGCTAACTTATCACCCAGGAGGGTCGGCCTGATGGTGTTGAAAGCACTGGAAAAGTCAAAAAACATGACCCTCACAGTGCTCGCCGGCTGGTCCAGATGGGTGTAGACACGATTGAGCAGGTAGATGATGGCGTCCTCTGTTCCGAGACGAGGCTGATAAGCGAACTGAAGGGGATCCAGATGTGGTCTTACTATGGGTCGCAGCTGGTCCAGGATGAGCCTTTCCAGGGTCTTCATGACGTGGGAGGTCAGTGCCACGGGCCTGTAATCCTGGGGGCCACTGGGACGAGGCGTCTTTGGTACAGGGACGAGGCATGATGTCTTCCACATCACTGGGACCCTCTGCAGACTCAGACTCAGCATAAACAGTTTATGAAAGACTCCACACAGCTGGGGGGCACAGGCCTTGAGGACAAGGGGACTCACTCCGTCTGGTCCAGCAGACTTGCCTGAGTGAAGTCTCCTCATTTGCATCTCAACCTGGTATTGAGTGAAGGTGATGGGTGGGGGAGGGGTGTCAGGAATCTCACAGGAGGCAACATGTGAAGAGAGAGGCTGGCACAGTGGTGTGGCTCTGGATTCCAGGCTGACTGCAGGTGAGGTTGTGGGGGTGGGAGCAGACACTGTGGTGTCGAATCTATTGAAAAACAGATTCAACTCGTCGGCTCTATTCTCACCTCCCTCAGCTCCCCTGCTGTTGGTTGGCCTGAATCCAGTGATGGTCTTCATGCCCCTCCACACCTCTCTCATGCTGTTCTGCTGGAGTTTCCACTCCAGCTTCCTCCTGTAATTGTCCTTAGCCTCTCTGATCTTGTCCTTTAGTAACACCTGGACCTTCCTCACCTCCTCTTTGTTGCCCCCTCTGAAAGCCCTCTTCTTGTTGTTGAGGAGGGCTTTGATGAGATAGGTTGATCATATTTAAGATCGAAGAATTAATTAATGGCAGGACTTCTTTGAGCAGTTTTGTAGGAATGGGGTCTAAAAGACACGTTGATGGTTTGGAGGAAGTAATTATTGAAGTTAACTCAGAAAGATCAATTAGAGAAAAAGAGTCTAACTTAACATCGATGGTACTAAGAGTAGCTGTAGATAATATTACATCTGTGGGATGATTATTGGTAATTTTTTCTCTAATGATAAAAATTTTATTTGTGAAGAAGTTCATGAAGTCATTACTAGTTAACGTTAAAGGGATGGTTGGCTCAACAGAGCTCTGACTGTTTGTCAGCCTGGCTACAGAGCTGAAGAGAAACCTGGGGTTGTTCTTATTCTTCAATCAGTGATGAATAGTAAGATGTTCTGGCTTTGTGGAGGGCTTTCTTATAAAGCAGCAAACTATTTCTCCAGGCTAAATGATGATCCTCTAGATTTGTGACACGCCATTTCCTCTCCAGATTACGAGTCATCTGCTTTAGGGTACGTGTTTCAGAATTATACCACGGAGTCAGGTACTTCTGATTTGAGGCCTTCGTTTTCACAGGAGCTACAGTATCCAGAGTCGTACGTAGTGAGGAGGTGAAATTATTAACAAGATAATCGACCTCTGTTGGAGCAGCGTTCAGATAGCTGCTCTGCTCTGTGTTGGTACAGGGCATTGGAGATGATAACAGTGGGTGGATTATATTCTTAAACTTAGTTACAGTGCTTTCAGAAAGACATCTACTGTGATAAAGTCTACTCTTCACCGCTGTGTAATCAATTATTGTAAAAGTAAATGTTATCAGGAAATGATCAGACAGGAGAGGGTTTTCAGGAAACACTGTTAAATGTTCAGTTTCTATGCCATATGTTAAAACAAGATCTAGAGTGTGATTAAAGTGGTGGGTGGGTTCTTTTACATTTTGAGAGAAGCCAATTGAGTCTAATAACAGATTAAATGCCATGTTGAGGCTGTCATTTTTAGCATCTACATGGATGTTAAAATCACCCACAATAATTATTTTATCTGAGCTCAGGACTAAACCAGATAAAAAGTCTGAGAAATCAGACAGAAACTCTGTGTAAGGCCCAGGTGGACGATAGATGATAACAAGTAAGACTGGTTTCTGAGTTTTACAGCTGGGGTGGACAATGTTAAGCATCAGGCTTTCAAATGAATTAAAAGTCTGTCTGGGTCTTTCATTAATTAATAGGCTGGTGTGAAAAATTGCTGCCACACCGCCCCCTCGGCCTGTGCTTCGAGATTTCTGGTGGTTAGAATGGCTCGGGGGTGTTGATTCATTTAAACTAACATAATCATCCTGCTGCAACCAGGTTTCTGTAAGGCAGAGGGGACTCCTAAACTCCAACATCTTCGTAAGGCCAAGGAGGATGCCTACAGAAGTGGTGACAGGGCCCTGTACAAGCAAGCCAGGAACACACTGACCAAGGAGATCAAAGCAGCTAAAAGCATCTACTCCCAGAAGCTGGAAGAACGGCTCTCAGCCAACGACCCTGCGTCAGTGTGGAGGGCCCTGCAGGAAATCACCAGCTACAGACGCCCCCCACCCACTATTGAAGCAAACAAAGACCTGGCCAACGAGTTAAACACTTTCTACTGCAAGTTTGAGACGGACAGACTCCCATGCCCCACCCTCCCCTCCCAGGGACATTGCTTCAGACATTGACCCCCAACACACCTTCCACCTCTCCCCCCTTCACCCTCCCCTTCCCCAATCCAGACTCAACGACCACCCCCACGCTCCCCAATCCAGACCCAACGACCTCCACCACACCTCTCACCCCCCTTTCCTCCTCCCTGAAACTCAGAATACGCACTGAGGATGTGAGCCGACTATTCCAGAAACAGAAGCCCAGGAAAGCCCCCGGACCAGACGGCGTCTCACCCTCCTGCCTCAAAACCTGTGCTGAACAGCTGGCTCCCATCTTTACTCGCATCTTCAACAGATCCCTGGAGCTGTGTGAAGCTCCTTCCTGCTTCAAACGCTCTACCATCCTCCCTGTTCCCAAGAAACCCACCATCACAGGACTGACTGACTACAGACCTGTCGCCTTGACGTCTGTGGTCATGAAATCCTTCGAACGACTGGTGCTAGTCCATCTGAAAGCCACCCGCTGGACCCTCTGCAGTTTGCCTACCGGGCAAACAGGTCGGTGGATGATGCAGTGAACATGGGGCTGCATTACATCCTGCAACACCTTGACCGCCCGGGAACTTATGCCAGGGTCCTGTTTGTGGACTTTAGTTCGGCTTTTAACACCATTGTGCCTGAACTTCTCTCCTCCAAACTCTCCCAGCTCATCGTGTCACCAGCTACTTGTCAGTGGATCACCAGCTTCCTGACAGACAGAAAGCAACAAGTGAGGCTGGGGGAGATCACCTCTGTAACCCGGTCCCTCAGTATTGGTGCCCCTCAAGGATGTGTCCTCTCACCACTACTGTTCTCCCTCTACACTAACGACTGCACCTCCAAGAACTCGGCTGTCAAACTCCTAAAGTTTGCAGATGACCCCACCGTCATCGGCCTCATTTAGGATGGTGATGAGTCTGCATACCAGCAGGAAGTTGAGCGGCTGGTACTCTGGTGCAGTCAGCACAATCTGGAGCTGAACACTCTTAAGACTGTAGAGATGACAGTGGACTTCAGGAGACATCCCTCAACTCTGCTCCCCCTCACCATATCAGACAGCCCTGTGTCGACTGTGAAGACCTTCAAGTTCCTGAGTACAACCATCTCCCAGGACCTGAAGTGGGAGACCAACATCAACGCCATCCTCAAAAAGACCCAGCAGAGGATGTACTTCCTGAGACAACTGGGGAAGTACAGTCTCCCACAGGAGCTGCTGATCCAGTTCTACACTGCGGTCATTGAGTCTGTCCTGTGCTCCTCCATCACAGTCTGGTATGGAGCAGCCACTAAACAGGACAGGAGCAGACTGCAGCGGACTGTACGGGCAGCAGAAAGGATCATCGGCGCCCCCCTGCCCTCCATCCAGGATCTGTACCTCTCAAGAACCAGGAAACGGGCAGGGAAAATCATCACAGACCCCTCACACCCTGCACACAGACTTTTTGATCTGCTGCCCTCTGGCAGACGGTACAGAAGCCTGCAGACCAGGACCACCCGACACAGGAACAGTTTCTTTCCCCTCGCCATCTCCCTTCTAAACAGTTGACCTGTCACACTGCTCCCACTGCCAGACTGCAACTGCACCTTATGCACATTGTGTAGTATTCATTCCACCTCATTCATTTCTGTATTTTATGTATATAAGTTTAGATTAGTTATTTATAGTTGGTTTACACAGCTTTGTGCATGTATGTGTACGCATGTGTAAGGTATATATAGACACGTGTGCGTGTGCGTGTGATTTACATTGCTGTGCTTGAGAGCCACCATCTACCGGAACCAAATCCCCTGTATGTGTCTGCACATATACTTGGCCAATAAACACGATTCTGATTCACGTATGATTGTTGGGTTTTTCGCTGTACGTATTATTGTAGGGTCTACCTTACAATTTAAAGCGCCCTGAGGCGACTGTTGATGTGATTTGGTGCTGTATAAATAAAACTGAATTGAATTACTGAGCACTGGCAGGTACTTGTATCTGTGTGATGTCTCCATGTAGTTTGTACCTGATAATGATTCTGACATATGGACCATTTATGTAACTGTGATCCATCTGTTCCAGATTAAACTGTGATCATTCAGACATTGATGATTTTAACAAACACTCCTTAAAATTCTATCCTTTGTATTTTGATTCTTGAAATATTTACAATCCAAACTTTAAACTTTATTTGCATCATTGCAGATAAGGCTGAGTTAATGAGCTCCACTGAGGCGAGAGGATGATAAAAACAGCTCTCAGGGTTCAGCCCACATGATCCAGGTGTGGGAGCTCCTGTGTCTGTTTCTGTTCAGCTGAACGTGACAATGATCCAAATGTTTCTGTTCGTTATTATTTAACGCACAATTTAAACTTTAAACAGTCGTGAAACAATGATGCTGATAATTTAATTGTTCCTCATTTTAATGTTGATACTTTAAACACTCAGAATATAAATGATGACTGAAGTGATCGTTTCTGTACAAACTTTCATAATTTAAGGTTTAATCATTAAAACAAGGATTTTCATTATTATTACACATTTAAACAGACATTCAGACATTTGCATAATTAAAACAGGGACTTAAACCTTGATAACTTCAATGTTAATAATTTAACCTTTGATCACTTTGATACTTTAAACACTGATCATTTGAATATTTGAACATTGATCATGTAAATGATGACTTTATTATAAACACTGATAATTCTAACGACTTAAACACCTAAAAACAATGATTTTACTTTTGATCATTTAAAGTTGGATTATTGGTTTAAATATTCTTTTTAATACTGATGATAACAATATTAACACTACAATTTAAAAATGTTGATGATTGCATCTCTGCTTCTTTAAAGTCTATAATTTATATTTTTATTCTTCAGACATTCCTAATCCAAAATCTGAGAAATAATTCTTGAAGTGTTGATGGTAATTGTGTCATTGCATCTGATTTTAGATGTTGATCTTTTAATATTGATGATTTAAATGTTTTCTTGAAAAGCAGTAATGTGAAATTCAAAATGTAAACATGATTATTACAATATTAAATGTTGATTTAGTTGATCGTTCGCTCTGTAATGATTATATGATCCTGATCATGTAAATGATAAAACGTTAACAGTTCAGTCTGAATGATTCAAACACATTTTAAACTCTGATGATTTTGATTTACGTGTCAGTTTTCAGTATTTCAACAATGATCATTTGAATGGTAACATTTTATATGTTTTTGAGTCAAATAAGTATTCATTTGATGATAAATTGCAAATTGATGATCTGATATTGAACCAATATTTTTTCTGCTTCTGTTTTTGATTTGATGGTTTAAACTTGTGTGCAGCTGTTCCAGAGCTTTCTGTCAGCTGACACCTCCCTCAGATTGTTGTGTCTCCCCCGATGATGTCAGCAGGGGTAAACGTGACCTCACTGCCCATCCTGGTGACATCAGTGACCCTGGACGGCCTGGCGCAGCTGTCCAATCAGCGGCTCTTCTTCTTCTTCTTCTTCCTGTGCGCCTACCTGTTCATGCTGTGCAGCGACAGCCTGGTGGTATACGTGATCTGCTCCCAGCGGAGCCTCCACCACCCCATGTTTGTGTTTGTGACGGCTGTGCTGATGAACTCTGTGGCGGGCAGCACGGTGTTTTACCCCAAACTTCTGGTGGACCTGCTGAGAGGGGTCCGCTCAGTGCAGGTGACCCTGCGTGTGTGCATGTGTGAGGCCTGGCTTTTATATTCATTGGGCACCTCCAGCTTCCTACTGCTAGCAGCCATGTCTTTTGACCGGTATGTGTCCATCTGCCGCCCGCTGCTCTACACCGTTGTCATGTCTCCAGCCACAGTGCTGGCACTGCTGCTGCTCTGCTGGCTGCTGCCTGTCGGGCTGGTCGGCACTGCGGTGCTGCTGGCGAGCCGTCTGCCGCTCTGCCGCTCGCAGCTCAGCAGGATCTACTGCGACATCTACAGCCTGGTCAGTCTGAGCTGTGGTGGTCGTGAGACACTGCTGAGCGAAGTCTACAACCTCTCGGTCATCGTAGCTACTGTCCTGCTGCCCGCCATCTTTGTGCTCTTCTCTTACAGCGCCGTCCTGTCCGTCTGCCTGCAGCGCTCGCGCAGCTTCAGCAGCAAAGCACTGAGCACGTGCCTGCCGCACCTGCTCATCTTCTGTAACTACAGCGTGAGCACCGGGGTGGAGGTGCTGCAGCGCCGCCTACAGGCCGGCAGTCAGCCCACAGCCTCCGTCCTCACCTCCATCTTCCAGGTGATGATCCCAACTGTGTTCAACCCGGTGGTGTATGGCCTAAAGGTGACGGAGATCAGGGCTCAGCTGAGGAGGCTGCTGGGCTGCCAGAGAGCTGATTGACCCACCGAACCGGATCCTGAGTTCTGGTCTCTGTTAGACTTACAGACTTTAAAACTGCTGCTATTTGCCTTTAAAAGATGTTAAATCACTTGATAAAACATATAGAAGAAAAATAAAGAATATGCAATGCAAAAAGTTGTATTTTAAACAAAACAGATACATAAAAATAACATTGGAAAGCTGGTGATCAGTGTTGGTCAAGTTACTTGAAAAAAGTAATCAGTAACTAATTACTGATTACTCCCCCAAAAAAGTAATCCCGTTACTTTACTGATTACTTATTTTCAAAAGTAATTAATTACTTAGTTACTTTTTAAAACACGATTTACAACCTGAAGAGGTGATAAAGTGATAGATCTTTCAGCCCAATTCTACTTTTTCTGCATAATCCATCATACAAAATGTAATCAAATGGAAAAGTCTCTTTTTAAAACTTGTTTTATTAGTTTTAATCTTTTAACTTTATGCATGTATATCCAACTATGTGATCATAGTTGGATATACATTCATCCATTTTTCCACTTATCCCTTTACGGGTCACGGGGTCAGCAGCCTAAGCAAGGACCCCAGAGTTCCCTGTTCCAGTCACCTCTTCCAGCTAATCCATAGGAACACCAAGGCGTTCCCAGGCCAGCCGAGAGATAAAATCTCTCCAGTGTGTCCTGAGTCTGTCCCTGCCGCCCCCCCCCCCCCCACACACACACAGCATCCATAAGTGTCAGAGACAGGACTTATTAGTACATCCCACCCGCACAATGTACATTTTTCAGATTTTTCATTTAGAATTTCTAGATTGTTTCTAGATTTACTTATTTTATTTAATTCACTTAAAGTACATAATTCACTTATATAATGTCCTCCTATTCGCTTAATGTATATAATGTTATCTGTCTTTGCACAGTCGAGGAGCGTATCAGGATACATTTCACTGCGTGTTGTACTCGTATAACTATGCATGTGACAAATAAAGAATCTTGAATCTAGCAAAAATACATCATCTCCAAAAAGCAGCTGTGTGATTTTTAGGCCAACAAAGTGAAAGCCTAAAAACTATGAACAGAGTCCCAGAAAGTTGATTCTGTTCATCTGAAAATGCTACCTGGATGATTGTGCATGCACAGAGACCTATGAGTTAGTGACACAGGGCAGCTCTGGAGGAGTCCAGCACTATAAAGGGAACAAATGGCTCTGAAGGATCAAATGGCTACAAAAACAAATGTAGACTGGTTGGGAATATAAAGAGCTGGTTCAGTGTTTTGTGATCAGGATAAAAACAGCATTGTTCCTCTTATATCCAAGGTTCAACTTATGGATGACCTTTCCTCTCCAGAAGTGAGGGGTAGGAACGTAGATTTTAATTGAATTGAATGTTATTTGTATTTCTATGCCCTGTAGTTGGAGACAACACTCTGGTCCCCCATCTTAAAGATGGGAACCACCACCCCAGTCTGCAAGTGCAGAAGCACCACACCAGACCTCTAGGTGGTTCCCTAGGCTGTTCATGGCTCAGATACTGTTTGTATATGGTATATGTTGTAGCTCTGCCACTCCCAGTTGTCAGAGTCAGCTGTGAGATTTGCTAAGCAGCCTCAGTCATCAGAGAGATTTCTTGCCCTGCTGAGCAGCCACAGTCCTCTGAGCACCAAGAGCACCCTGAGTGTGCTGAGCAGTCCCAGCCTCCGCATCCTGAATCTTCAGTGTCCCGAGAATGCAGAGAGGCCAGAGATTTCCATGGGCCCTGCTGAGCAGCTTGGGCCTGAACCAGAGGGTCCAGAGCTCTTGGGTCCCTCTTCACCAGAGCTAAAACCTAAAGAAGAACTATGGATTTGATCAACTGGTCCCTTAATGCAGTTGACACCCTCTTCTCACCAAGACAGCATCCTTTTTTCTTTTTTTTTATAACTTTTTATTTATTAATTTACAGTATGAGAATACAAAACATTAGGTCAGCATGGAAGACGTACACAGTCTCCACATTAGTATCTACATACATCATGGTAATATTTAATTACACACAATCCATTTTCCCAGAGCTTCTTGAATTTCTCGAGCTCATCTAAGGGCAAAGGTAAGCCTCTCCATTCCAAAAATTTCTTTCACTATCCCAAACCACTGGGCCAGAGTTGGAGGGTCAGCCTTTAGCCCTCTTTGGGTTATGGCCTTTCTGCTGCTAGCCAATAGTATTTTCAATAAATGACATTTTCAACAAGACAGCATATCCATCATCTTTCATTCGGCTACCTTTGGTATGTTGTTTGTCTTGTGTTTTTAGGGTGTTATGATGTGATGATATGTGCTGGAGTTTTTGTCTCCTCCTCATGCTGACTCCGTCTAAGGATCATTATGAGCAGAAATTCTTTTTTCTCCTGATCTGACCTTTAGTTTTACACATTTCATTGTTTTTCCTTTTGCTACCTAGCCCGACCTGACGCCCCAGTGTGAAGTTGTGTATTGTATGTACAGTCAGCAAGGTTTGTCATCTCAGTTGCAGACAACTGCAACCGACAAATAAATGCATTTATCCAAACCAATCCAAAAAGTCCAGAAAGAGTGACTCCCGCCCTGCTTGAATCAGAGCAAATGGCTCCTGTGTCACCTCTGGGCCTCTGCTACATAGACTTACATCCACCTCCTCTGTTGTTGCCTGCCTGGTGCCAAGTCTTCTGAGGGCCCTCATCAATGTTATTGACCCCCAGCTAAGCCACCAGTGGTGTCCTGTCACCTCCACCTACAACAGTTTCAATCCAAGCATCCAGAGGGTCTCCTCCCTTGATGCCGTTGTCTGCATCCTGCCAAGCATCCTGAGGGGTCAAATCTGTCACCAACCTCCCAAACCTCCTGAAGGACTCCACTCACTGCTGCGGCATCCTGTCTGGCCTCCTTAGGCGCTCTGCCATCTCTCGCTGGTCATGCCACCAGAAGGTCTTTATTGCCATCATCATCATCAGTCTCCTGTAACCTTTGCCAACACCAACCTCCAGGCAAGTCGCTAGAGGGTCTAGCTTGCTGGTCTCTTGACCTGTCCATTGAGGTGCTGTGTCTATGTCACTGGCATCCTGGCTGGCCCCTAAAGTGTCCGGTTCCCTGTGTTTTCCCCATGACTAGGCTGAACCCTAGAACTGTGTTTTGGACTTTCTGGCCCCCCTGTTTTTCCTTCCTCATCCACCGAGAACAAGTCTGAGTTATTGCCGGCTATGCGGACCAAGCTCTTGCAACGGTTGTATTGTATATAAATGTAGGATCATATCCCCCGTAGCAATGGGCCAGACACCGTATACTCCCAGAGCATCTCTCAGGGACACCGTCGAATTCCTCCAAGTCCACAAAACACATGTAAGATTGGTTGGGAAAACTCCTCGAGAGGATGAAGAGTTGGTCCATTGTTCCACGACCAGGACAAAAACTGCATTATTCCTCCTGTATCCGAGGTTTGACTAACAGACTGACTCTCCTTTCCAGCACCCTGGTATAGACTTTCCTAGGGAGGGAGGCTGAGGAGTGTGATCCCCCTGTAGTTGGAACACACCCTCCAGTCCCCTTTCTTAAAGATGGCAACCACCATCCCGGTCTGCCAATCCAGAGGTACTGCCCATGATCTCCACGCAACATTGCAGACGTGTGTCAACCAGGACAGCCCTATAACATCCTGAGCCTTCAGGAACTCGGGGCGGACCTCAATCACCCCAGGGGCTCTGCCACCAAGCAGTTGTTTAACTGCCTCAGTGACCTCGCCCCCAGAGATTGGCGGGTCATCCATCGCGTCCCCAGACTCTTCCACCACAGAAGACATGCCAGTGGGATTAAGGAGGTCCTTGAAGTATTCCTTTCACCGCCCGACAATTTTCTCAGTCGAAGTCAGCAGTGCTTCACCTGCACTGTACACAGGGCAGGTAGAACACCACTTTCCCCTCCTGAGATGCGTTCAGCTTGGCCTGGTACCTCTCAGCTGCCTCCAAAGTCCCACAGTCTAACCAAGCCCGATAGGACTCCTTCTTCAGCCCGGTGGCTCCCTTCACCTCTGGTGTCCACCATTTGGTTCGGGGGTTATCACCATGACAGGCACCAACCACCTCACCTCAGCTCAGTGCAGCAGCTTCTGCAATGAAGGTGCTGAACATGGTCCATTTGGACTCAATATCCCCAGTCTCCCTCAGAATGTTGTGGAAGCTCTGGTGGAGCTGTGCATTGAAGATCTTGTGGACCGGGGCCTCTGCAAGGCGTTCCCAGCGCACCCTCACTATACGTTTAGGTACCTCGGTACCTCTCAACCTCACGCACAGACTCAGGCTCCTTCCCCACCAGAGAGGTGACATTACATGTCCTGATTGCCAGCCTTGGTAGCCAGGGATCGGTCCACCAGTGGCCGCCACCCAGCACACAACGCACCGCCTATGCTGCCTCCTGTGGGTGGTGGACCTGCAGCAGGATGGGCCCATGTCCTTTTTTCGGGCTGTCCTCTGCCAGGCCCCACGGACTAAGGCCTGGCACCCTCCCCAGGCCTGGCTCCAGGGTGGGGCCCTGGTAACCCTAGCAAGCACACATACTCCTTTCTTAAATTCTCTACACTTGGTCTTAGTAGATCTTTCTAGTAGATTTACTACAGATCACCTGAGCCAGGACCAAGATGTTCTATCCAAGTTTCTTACTAAGCACGCTGCTGCTTACAGTTTCCAATCACAGGTTCAGAGTTTGTTAGTTCTTCCTTGTACGAGGGTAAAGACTGAGGGCAACAGAGCTCCGTAGTTTGTGGCGCCAAGGTTATGGAGCAGTCTGCCTCTACAATTACATTTATCTGACTCTGGAGACCTTAACCAGGTCTTCAGTTGAGACTTTTACTGATAGTTGCTGTTATTAAAATGCTTGTTTACATTATTCTGGCTGTTAACGGCACATTAATTTTCTATTATATTTTAATCCGACTTGTTTTACTCTGTTTTGTTGTATAGTGCTTTGTGTCTGTGAAAAGTTTATGATCACTTTAAAAAACAGCTGGGTGATGTGTTGGTTGCAACCATCGTTTATATAATTATCCATACACTGTTTAAGGTTTCGTGTTTGTTTGAATTTCTGATAGATTTTTACCTCCAAACAGATTTAAACCTGAAGTCTATCCATACAGAGATCATTTCTATGATAGTTTCATTTTACTTCTTATTGTTTGAAAAATAACTGACTATAATTTACATCTGATATTTCTGTGAAATGTCTGAGATTTGTGATGATTTTTGTGTTTTAGATGTTTTCTTTTTCTTTTCTGCTTAACATGAAACTTCAATGTTAATAATTTAAACTTTGATCCTTTAAAGAATATTTGAATATTGATCATTTAAATGATGACTCAGTTTTTAAAAAACTGATCATTTTGTTATTGAGTATAATACATTTAATGATTTACTTTTTAATACTTTAACATTCGTGTTATCAGCATTCAGTGATTTAATGTTAATTTTGAACACTGATGACTACAATATTGACTATATAATTTAACAGCGATATTTTAAATACTGATGAGTTTAATGCTGATTCTTTAAAGACTATAATTCATATTTGATGCCAAAAATGATTGTTTAACTGTTGATATTATTACATCATTACATTTTAATTTGAGGTCCCCAAACACGCTGTCAAGATGCAGCTGCTGAGACACAAAGCTGCTGCTGTTCGTCTGTAAAACCATAGAGACCCTCAGATCAGTGATTAGGATCAGACCTCCTTTAGAATTAGATTAATTTAGATTTATCGTCAAGCAGCGTATAACAGATCTGTTTGATAATGCAACTGTTTCAGAACATTATCATGTTTACTGATTTCAATTCCATTCTGCTTTATTTACGTAGCCCCACATCGCAACAACATTCACCTTGAGGAGTTTTAAACTGTAACAATAAAACAGTCAGTGTGAGTCAAGCCTCATGATTGGAAGCTCAGTAGGGCTGCAAAAGAAAAGCAGGACTGTTCACCCAAAAAAACATAATCAGAGAAAAGGTCATAAATATTTGTTGTGTAATCAACATTCATTTTCTTTTTATGCTCTTTAGTTCATCTACATCTTGTTGGGGGGAGGCAGCAGAGGGCCTTGAACTAGACTTCCTGATAAAGAGGAACTTACTGCAGCACGTTCTGATGTGGCAGCTGTGTGCAGTTGCAGCATTTGCACACAGCAACAACAATAACAGATAAAAACATCCCTCGGCAGATAATATAGGCAAAATCCAGCAGTTCAATATTCAGGCCACAGAACTTTCTCACTGTATAAAGTAACAAAGTTGAGTTCTGACTGCCGATTATAGTTTGAATATTTTAAAAACAGTCTGGAAACTGCACTCTTAGGTCAAAGGTCACACAGACCAATGAGTCATTACAAGTAAAAAGAGAAAAACAGGAAATCATCACTTTTGGTAAATGGTAAATGGCCTGCATTTGTATAGCGCTTTACTCAGTCCCTAAGGACCCCAAAGCGCTTTACACGTCCAGTCATCCACACATTCACACACTGGTGATGGCAGCTACATTGTAGCCACAGCTGCCCTGGGGCGCACTGACAGAGGCGAGGCTGCCGGACACTGGCGCCACCGGGCCCTCTGACCACCACCAGTTTTACATACTTACTTTTCACATGTGGCACTATTTCCAGGCAGTCATTCGCTGTCAGACACTTCTTCACTCACTATGTGTTAACAGACCTCTCTGCACTAAATCACACTTGTTATTAATCTCTCTTTCACACCATTCTGTCATCCTTCTCTCACCACAACCAGTGGGTCCAGATGGCCCCGCCCCTCCCTGAGCCTGGGAGGTTTCTTCCTGTTAAAAGGGAGTTTTTCCTTCCCACCGTGGCCTTCCCACTGCTCATAGGGGGTCATATGATTGTTGGGTTTTTCTCTGTATGTATTTGTTTAAGCCGTGAGACCAGTTTTCCCGTGATTCACTCGCGTACGTCAGTTTGAAGAGGAAAAAGAACTCCACGGGACTCCGATGTGAAAAGATGTAACAAAAAATTTATTCCACAGTTTTTGCATCTTACAGGAGTGGTCAGGTTTAACTTGTCCTCAACAAAATAACCTACTACGGTAGGAAAACCGTGTGGCTCTGTTCTACCCTGCTGCCCCGTATAGCTTATGCCGTGTTAACTCCTTTTCTCTCTCTCTCCCCCCTCCCGCACCGCATGCACTAATTTGCATACATCCGTGATGCCCGGATTTTACTATAAACACGAGTCTTTAAGGCACATGTATTCATGGTACTACGTAACCTAGTTCCACCATAAACATGCATCTATTTCCTAAAATTATTAATTACACAAACAAGCTTAACAACAGCGAAATATAAATACTAAAACATATGAACTATCTTAACTTGGCTCCCACAGTATTATTGTAGGGTCTACCTTACAATATAAAGCACCCTGAGGTGACTGTTGTTGTGATTTGGCATTGTATAAATAAAGTTGACTTGAATTTAATTAATTAATTAATTTTATTATTTATGTATTTGAGTATTCAACAACAACAACAAAACAGATCTGCTGTGGCACATTTAGACCGTGGCACAGTTAGACCGTAACTTATTATTACATGCATACATCTTGATTCTCAGTCATCCAGGTAAGGAAATCAATTACATACATAAATTAAATTAAATAAAGACAAAATTGAATAAAAAGACTATATAACATTTATTAAAGGCACAAAAACATTTACCTGAGTAAAATTAAGTTTACAATTAAACAAATGACCTTAATTATTAAACATTAATTATTTTTTATTTGTTTTTAAATGAATTGTTTTTATTTTTGTCGACAGGGTGCGCTGTCTGCTGACACGCAAACTGAAACACGTTTTGCGCATGCTCAGTCGGATCAGCTGTTGGTCCGTTGCTCTGTGAGAACCTGAGAAACTGAGCCACTTTTGTTTATTTGTTTGTTTGTTATTTTCTCCGGTAAACACGATGGCTGGCACAGCGCTCAAGAGACTTATGGCCGAGTACAAACGTGAGTAACGCGAGCCGCTTTCAGCCAATGGGAGGTCTTTTAATGTTAGCTAGCATGCTAAGCTAACAGCTCCGCTAGCGCCTGTATCTCTGTACGAAACTCGTTAAAAGTTCGGTCGATTTGAGCTTTTCTTCGCTGTCCGCGTTTGTTCTTCTGTACCTGCGACTCAAACCGATAACCTGATGAATATCTGGACAGTGTGAATAATCCGGTGTCGGCTTTGTCCACCTGCAGTTTAAACCGCGGTATAATTTGGAGCTTATATAATGTGTTTGTGGCGTTATCCAGAATGTTCCATATAGCTGCCGTCATGTAACTTTCAAAACTTTTCTAAAGTATGTTAAATGAACACAAAGTGCGAACATCATGTTTATCTGTTGGTTACAGGAGCACAGAGCGCAGGTGGAAAACTCGCTGCGAGGCTTCAGCGCTGCACTGACACGGCGGCTGATTTGCCTTTTCTGAAAGTGATAAATTTGAAGGTTTTTAAATGTAATTTGGTGCACTGAGGGCTAACGATAAGAACTTGAACTGGGGGATTAGCCTCGGTACACATTCATATTTAGGCCTGTCATTTATTTAATGCGCTCATTTCAGGCTGCTACACTTTAATCTTGTGTAATAATGTGAATTCTGCATAGATTAGTCGATTCATTCAAGATTCAAGAACTTCATTGTCATGTACACCGCAAAACACAAATGGTTACGCAGAGCAATGAAATTCTTAGTTTGCACGTTCCCTAAAAGAAAGTAAAACACACAAACAGTGCTTTGTGAATCTTGTAGTTTATGTGGGTGTAAACAGAATTTAAAGTGCAAGTAGTTGCAACACTGTCACAGTGATAATATATACAGAGTATATATTAAGGTGTATACGTAGAGCTATGTATAACAATTGCAACTTTACAGGTTAGGGGTAATTACAGTTGTATTATGTTGTGTATAAGTGTTCGAACTTGCAGATTTACAGTTATGGATAAACAGTTCGACATAGATCATTGTGGTAAATCTGATTGGTATTTAAGATAATTGGGACGTCTTTTATAACTGCTTTCTTGCTTTAGGCTGTTTTTAAATGAATAAATGTTAATCATTTCTTCAACATGGGAAAGCAAACAATCTATCAGCTGTTTAAAAATGTGACTGAGACCGGATCACAGCAGAGGTCAAAGGTCACTCATCTTTCTGTGTTTGTGTTTCAGAGCTGACCTTGAACCCACCTGAGGGCATCGTGGCAGGTGAGACACCAGAACACATCTGTAGCTTCTGCAGATGTGTCTTCAGATGTTCAGCGTGTTGTTCCAACAGTCAGACACCCGAGATTTAAAGAGTTTGTGTTTGCTGTGCAGGTCCAGTGAACGAGGAGAACTTCTTCGAGTGGGAGGCTCTCATCATGTGAGTACCCCGTCTCCATGGAAACACACGTTTGAGTCATTTTTGGGTGTTTGTATTTGTTTTGGAGTGTTATTGTGTATGTGTCAGTTAGGGCTGCCACAAACGATTATTTTGATAGTCGACTAGTCACCGATTATTTTTGCGATTAGTCGACTAATCACATCATCATCCATTGGACATACAGCGTACAGCTTATTGCACCAGCAGCATCTGCTCTTATATAACTATCATTAGCTTACAGCTTTAAGTGTTTAAGTTAAGTGCTAACTAAAAATAAAGACAAGATGATAGTTTATTAAAGTTTAATGAAGTTTGCAGATTGTTTCGGTGAAGTTTAATGAACTCCTTGCTATCTAAAATATAACAGGACACCGGAGTATATTCTCCAGCATCTCACACTTCTGATAATCAGCTGTCTGCTTGATGTTTATTCAGTTGTGTAAAAACTATAACTTTAATCTCAGCCAAACAGATTTACTCAGGAACAAATAAAATACTAAAAAAAAGCCAAACAATAACATTTTAAGCTAAGTGACGGCAGTGGGTTTGAAAACGATTTGCCGGGAGTCCGGTGTTCTCACGGCTCTAGTGAGCCTAGCCCCCGGCTAGCTATCGAGCTAGTGGGTAACAGACGTCTCCGAAAACGTCGGAGCGCTTTTGAAAATATGTGGTGTCTTGATAAACTGAGCAGATATTTGAGGTTTACACAGCTACATTCTCGCCTGAAAATATGTAAAACGTTTATTTTGTGACCCAGAAAGAATAATAAGAGTAATATTAAAACTAACTAGCTGCCGCCATTGTTGACAACAGAGCTGGGCTGCGCTATGAATTCTGGGACACAGTTTCTTCTTCTTCGGGGTTTAACAGCAGCTGGCATCCTTGTACATGCAGTGCTGCCATCTTCTGTTTCAGTCCGTTATTACACTCTTAAATCCTACTACTTGTTCCTGCGGCTTTCAGGATCTTACAAAGCTTCAAACGACGCGTCGACTATTAAATTAGTCGTCGACGATTTTGATAGTCGACGTAATCGTGACTAGTCGACTAATCGTGGCAGCCCTAGTGTCAGTTATAACTGGACTCTCGCAGCCACTTTATTTGGTACAGTTCACTAGTACTGGGTTAGAGCTCCTTTAACTCTTAGGTGCTTGGCTTCAACTGGGTTATACAAGCATCACAGGTTTTGGTTTGTGTGGACATGACATCATCATGACCTCATGATGCTGGTGCATCCATGAATCTGTCGATGTGAATCTGAAGCAAAGGAGGATCCCTGCTTTCAGGTTGTTAACGCCAAACTCAGAATGTAGCAGCAGGAATCGAGACTCATCAGAGCGTTTTTTATCTTCTGCTGTCCGGTTTTGGTGAGTCTGAGTGAACTGTATCCTCCACTTCCTGTTCTTAAAGAGCCAGTTACCTGCTCCTTCTGTCCTTTCCCACGCTGCTCTGTTGTAAGGTGCTGTTTGCAAGGCAGCGCGTAGCAGGTATAAAATGTCCTTTAGCTGGTGGGAGTGGCACCGGTGTGGTCTTCTGCCGCTGTAGATCATCTGTTCTAAGGCTCAGGGGTGCTTTTCTGCATACCTCGGTTGTTATGAGTGGTTATTTGAGTTTGTTGCTTTTACTATCAGCTTGAAGCCGTCCAGGGCTCGCAAAATTGCTAGCCCGGCGTCCCGGAGCTAGCGATATCTCCGGTCGAGCGACCGAAATCTATCTCAGCCCCACCCGTCGGGTTATCATATAGCTCAGTTCAGTCACCTGAAGCACTTCTGTGAGCACCAGCATTTGTCTAATTTGGCTGTTGCACAAACGAGTTACTTTCACTTCTGTGCTGAGTGCTTAAAGGTCAGGCTCAGTCATGAAAGCAGCGACGGAGCTCCATAGATCCACTAATCACACTAATTGCATTTAAAAAGCGAACAATGCTGCTCCCTCATGGCTTTAACCTCCCGTCTGCTGGGATCAGTTGTCTGATCCTTTTATTAGCAGCTGTTAGTGTTTGTAACAGGCTCACCTCTCTGTATTTGTTTCTTTAACCTGCTTCACACTTTATGCCAAACTCAGAAAGTAAAAACCTGCAGTTTGAGTCATGAAGTCACCCTCATACGTGTAAACCATGGCAACTAAACTCACAGGTTCAGTGTGACGATGACCGAGTGAGACCAGAAGGTGTCGCTGTTCTCAAAGTGTTGGAGATGAAACACAGCTATCGGTACACTCCCCACTAACACAAAGTTAAGGCAAGTCAGTGGATTTATGGCTGGAAGAAAACAGAGCAGGAAACAAGACAACACAAAAGTGTTCAAATTTAAACGCTGGGGAGTAAATATGTGTCTTCAGGTGGATTTTAAAGATGTCGAGTGTTGGAGAAGTCTTAATCTGAAGACCAAGGCCTGGTCTACCTACAGAAACAACCAGGAGCATCATTCTCCATGAAGTGTGGACACAGCTGAGGACCAACAAAGATGTTCAAGTGTCATTTTAACTGTGAGGTGTGTTTTTAAAGAGGACATGAAACACTGAACATGTTTACCCCACTGATCCTGACACACCGGGGCCCTGTTTCAGGAAGCCGGTTTAGTGCAAACTCTGAGTAAGTATACCCTGAGTTAACGAAAACTCTGGGTTTTCGGTTTCACAAAGCGAGTTTAGATTAATTCTGAGCGAGTTACTATGACGACACACTCCGTGAAGCTAACCTGCCCCCTAGCAGGTTAGCTTCAACTAACCCTGACGTTCTCCGCCTCTTTGTCGGAAACCTGACTGTAGGAAGTGTCGGACATGGCGTGCCCCTTCCTTGAAGAGCCAGTAGATGTTGAAGCCCAAATTCTCCGCAGAGCTCTCCGCCGGGAGAGAGTGATTAGAGCGCGTTTGGACATTTTATCATTTCCTGATGATTTCCTGTGTGAACGTTACCGTTTTTCAGCACAATCTACAATTTATTTGAATAACATCCTCAGGCCTAATATTGCTCATGTGACACATCGCGGACATGCTCTCAGTTCTGTACATATTATTTGTATTGCACTTCGGTTTTTTGCAAACGGGAGCTTTCTGTATAATATTGGTGACGCTGAGCACGTTTCCAAGGCTACCGTCTGTCGGGCAGTTGCACTGAAACGTCTCCTGTACTCGTTTGTGGTGTTCCCCGGTCATAGACCCACAAGATTTATCAAAGAGGGATGCCACAAAATTGCAGGTATCAGGATGAACGAAACTTAATTCATGATGTGGTGATACTTGAACTACTACTTAAATTTTACATTTATTCTCACGGTTCCCAGGCGTGATTGGCTGTACAGATGGCACTCACATTCCAATCATTGCTCCTTCAGTAAATGAAGGAGACTATGTGAACAGGAAGTCTTTCCACAGCATTAATGTACAGGTACATAGTTCCCTGTAGCATTTCAAACTAACAAATTATTTCATTATAGTAATGGATGCTAATTTGTGTTCTCTGCACTGTGAAGATCATATGTGATGCTGCCAACATTATCACAAATGTGGAAGCCAACTGCTCAGCCTCTGTGAGTGGTGGTGGTGGTGGTGGAGGACCCCCACCTGTTTTTCGGGCCTCCGCTTTTTTTCTGTTGGCTATAACGGGCCACATTCGAGCATACAGAGTAAGCAAATATGTACTTGTAATGTGCTCAGATAATTTCAATAAGTGCTTACAGAGGGGAAATTAATGTAGCCTCTAACTGCAATTGATTTACATCGGACAAACAGACCAAGCACTATGGCTCATAATACAATTACACCTTACCTGTTTGGACTATATTTTTATATTTCATTTTTACTTGCTGCCAGGAACGTTTGGGGCCTGTTGGGTTGCACCTGCGCTCACATCACGTCACAAAATAAAATGTATAAAATAAAAAATAAAATATAATAAAATAACGTGTTAAATGGGTGGAAATCCCTAGATCAATGTTTATATTAACACTCACGCATTGACTCTGTCGGCTATGTTTTGCCATGCATGCTCCCTTTCTTTTGCACCTGAGGCTGTGTTACTTTTTTTCCTCAAAATTTGCATGTTATCGGCATATGCTGCCATCAGAATTTCGGCCTCAAGCGCTGTGAAATACATTGACCGCGCCTTCTTTCCCTCCGTCTCCATGGTGACTCGCTTAATCTGTGCTCCACTAATCAGGGCTTTATGTATCCTCGTCCGCGCGCTTAACTTGGGGTTAAAGCAACTCCGCGTTGACTGAACTACTTGTTATCAGCCTTTCTGAAACCGAATATTCCGAGTTGGACAGTTCGGGGTTACTCAACCCTGAGTATCGTTTTTCACTCTGAGTTTTCTAAACCGGCTTTCTGAAATAGGGCCCTGGTCATGTTCAGCACCATCTTCTGTCAGTACGAGCGTGACGTCATGTGATTGGTTGGTTGAGGCTAACAGACTCACATTAGTTTATGTTAGCTAACTAGTGACAGGATCGATACCTCAGAGGAAAATAGGGACATTAAAGCTAAACATCAGTGTGAGGGGATCACTGTAGTGCTGCAGCAGTGAGTTTATGTGAAACCAGGACATACTGTGGACATACTGTCCACTTTACTGTCTGTGTCTGTAGCAGGAAGTGGCTGTTTGGCTAGCTGCACTGAAACAGGAAATCCAGCTGTTAGCCGTGATGTTGGTGTTTGTAAAGGACAGTGTAGAGGAGAGGCTGTTAGCTGCAGCCAACCAACCACCTGACGTCACGTTCGTACTGACAGAAACATGTTTTTATAACTTTAAGCTGTTATTTGTTAAATCCAGCTTCACAGCAGTTACATGTGTGTCAGAGTCAGAGCTCAGTGGGGTAAATTAGCCTCGATGTGTTCAGTGTTTCCTCTTTAATACGCTGTTAGACAAAAACATTTCTTATCAGTTATTAAAGATGCTGCAGCTTCGTGCTGTCTCAGACCAAAATTAGTCTCAGCAAGAACTGAAGCGACAAGCTACAGAGAACATCTGCTGATCCTGAGACTCTTCAAGGAGTCAGAAAACCATCTGCTGAAGGTGTTTCACCTGTGACTGGAAGAAGTTACAGTGGATCTAAATCCATTAAAACACCCCAGATGTGGACCCACAGCTGTGTACTCTGAGTACTCGGTGTGAAAGTAGACATCCTGACTGCAGTAGATGTCCAGAAGTTATTGTACCTAAGAAACCAACATGAACATGATGTCAGTGAAGGCAGCGCCCTCAGTCTGTCATTAGTAACGGAGCCTTCTGTTGTTGTGGATGTTGGCGTGACAGCAGCTTCAGTCTGCCCTTCAATTTAACCTGCAGCTCGTGCTGCGGCCAACCATCCACATACCTGCCATCCCCCTGACCGATGACATCACCGCGCCACACCCTATCATTACCGAGGTCATTACCTGAGCAGGTCGGCCCTCTGAGCTGCGCTTTGAGATGCTGTTTCTTCATGGGAAGACGTCTGAGCTGCCTGCTCATGTTTAACGGCTGGCTGTTTTGTGCCTCGTTGGTTGGTCGAAGATTCAGAAACAAGCTGCTGGGAGCGCCCCGATCCTCTGCCATGGCTCCGCCTACACTGATAGACAGCTGGAGGTGTTTCAGACGCAAACAGGGATCACCTGTGTCAGACGGGACCCGCCCACCTGTGTCAGACGGGACCCGCCCACCTGTGTCAGACTGGACCCAGTATGCTCACAGACGAGCCGTTGGTGTTTTCGGTGCAGTCACCAGGCAGTATACATGTGTGTTTTATAGACAGTCACAGGAGTCCACTTGTGAATACGAGCTCTTTGACGCTCAGTTGTTTCCGCTCTTTGAACCTCTGGCGCTCTGACTTGTTTTGTCCTCAGCTGGTCAGCGTCCTTGTGTCCCGGTCGCCAGCGATGTGCCAGTTAAAGTGATGCAAGGTACTCGCTCCAAACCTTACATTCATAAAGCTGTAGCGGCGTCACTGTTTGGATCCAGGTGATGAAACCCTTTGATTTGATCAAACTGCTCTCAGATCTGATAAAAGAACACGCGTCAGACGAGCGCTGATTGGTAGCACAGATAGCCAATCAGAGTGTGTGTGGTCAGTGATTAGAGCGGCTGATGGTGGAGGAGGTGAAGCCGAAGTAATCTGCAGACAGATGATCAGATCGGCTGATCTGCCTGACCTCAGATCTGTGATGTGCTCAGATATTCAAACGTCCTCTTGAACTCTGATGACTCAGAAGCTCCATGACGGCGTAACGATCATAAACACGCTGTGATACCGGCGCCGTGTCCTTGCAGCTGATACGGATCGGTGAGCTTCAAACAGCTGCCGCTAGGGCTGTTCGATATAACGATATATATCGGATGACGATATAAAAACGTCCATAGTTTCATTTTACGCTATCGTTTGTTTCGTGGTGTCGCAAAATAAACTGTTTACAGCAATATTTGTTCATGGTTCTGATGTCACTGTAGTGGCTGTATTCATTTATTAAAGTTCTCTTTCTCTTATATTTAATATAACCACACTACAGACAAGCGCCTGGTTTTATGTGTTGTTGTTAGCAACAGCAACGGTAACAGCATCGCGTGTCCGCTTGTTTATGTTCCACATAAACCTTTCACAATAAAACTCAAGATCCTGTTGAGACTTTTCAAAATAAACTGAATCACGTGAAAGATGCAGATTATTTACGATGAGAAGTAAAAAAGAGCCGCCAGGTGCTAAAAAATAAACCTTAGACTCAAACGTTAGAACAGGCTTTTCCCCGCAGCACGCCGTGTAATAAATACAAAGAAAACGGCGCCGTTACAACTTATGTCTAAAAATGTATAGTTTCATGCATCGTTAAAACACTCGAGGACGCGCAGCTGGAAACACTTCACACAAGACGAGCTGCCCGAGATTCACAGAATTTACAGAAAATGTTACATTTTTGTGATCTATATCGTTATCGGACGATAGATGTCTTATATCGGGATGTGAGATTTTGGTCATATCGCACAGCCCTAGCTGCAGGAGCAGAACAGCTTCTCCAAGCCGGTTCAAAGATCTGCTTCTAAAGGAGCCACAGGACGTTCTCCCCAAGTAACTGAAACTACTCCAACAGCTGTGTGGGGAGCCGCTCCGCTTTTTCTGACAGGACGTTTTTCCATGAGAAAGGTACGCTGAGACCAAGTACAGCAACAACACAATACTAACAACAATAAGAGTAAGTAAGGAGATAAAGTATATGTCACTGTAGACGAAGCAGCAGCATGTACACAGCATGCTTACAGTCCAGCGTTCTTTCTAAGATCTTCTCATCATTTGGTCTGAACATCAGACCCACGTTATGTTGAAGTAAGTCAGTATTTGTCTCCTTACACAGACTGACACTGGCTGGGTTTGGAGTCAGGTTGGTTCATCTCCTTCTTCTGACTCGAGAACAAAGTTAGTTTTTTTCAACAAACACATTTTTGTTGAAAAACAACAAACTTTTTGCTTTCCAGCAACAAATATTCAAATCTGAGTGGCGTCTGAAAAACATGAAGACAAACACGTGAAATGAGTTTGTTAGCTGCTGGTGCTGATGGAGAGAGCAGGTGTTAATGTTCCTGTTTGCTTTGCTGTCTCCGTGTTCCACGTGTCTTTGTTTACAAGGAACATTAATCTCTGTTTTTACCTGTGTGCCTCCCAAGGCTGCTCACACCTGATTAGTCAACAGGACAGAAACCTGCAGATGTTCACATCCAGATGTGTTCATAGAGACCGGGTTACCTGTTCTGAAGCTGCTCCTTCAGGTTCTCAAGGGAGATAAAAATTTGTTAGAGGATCATGAAATCAGAGTGAGGGTCACCTGTGCACAGGTGTTACAGAGACGGGAACAGAAAGAGCAGCAGATTAAACTTAAAAACCCGTCCAGCTGCTAACAGGTGATCCGGGCGGGTTCTCCAAGTTCTTCAGGTGCTCTTTGGTTTCGTGCCCTCTGGGTCTCACATGTACTTCCTGTGTGTTTCAGGGGTCCTCAGGACACGTGCTTCGAAGGCGGAGTGTTTCCAGCCATCCTCAGCTTCCCCTCCGATTACCCCCTCAGTCCTCCAAAGATGAGGTTCACCTGCGACATGTTTCACCCCAACAGTAAGTCCACCTGCGGCTGAGCTCCGCCCCCTCACCTGCACAGACAGCTTGTGTTCTCACAGGGTTTTATGAAGGTTAAAGCTCGGTTCAGACTGGAGGTGTGTTTGTGGAGAAGCTGATGTGATGTTTATCCTCTCTCCCTCTCAGTCACTTTAATCCAGCACAGTGAATCACCGCAGCGACGAGCTCGTGTTTCCGCGGTTTTAGACTCGTTTAGAGCCTCGCTCTCAGCTTTTAACCCGTCATGTTCACCTGAAAACAGACAAACTCTTAAACACACCTGGCACACCTGAGTTACTCCAGGTGTGCCTCAGGTTCCTGAACAGAACACGCTTGGTTTGCGTCTGTTTTGATAGGTAAACAGACCGCAGTGACCCCCTCAGTCATGTGACAAGTCATGTGACACAAGGCTGCGTTGTCACAGTAACGGCCAAAGCTCCTGAGAGTCGGTTTGACTTCAAAGCAGTCATGTGACCAGTCACAGCACGCAGCACTAATGTGAACATGCTGCTAACGTGCTGTTAGCATGCTGTTAGCGCGCTGTCATTACTGCTGTGATTAGAGTGCTGAGCCATGATGTCACAGCAGGGTAACAGTCTGAGCACGCTCAGTTCTGATTAGAGGACAAGCTGTTTGCTGCTGGCCCATCATCACCACCCTGCACCAGCATGCCCCCGAGCTGAACTTCCTCCTGCAACTGTAGCGTCTGATCATCCATCAACAGCCTGCAACCGCCGCAGGTGAAACCCACGAAGAAGAAAACACTGAGCGGGCCTGAACCTCCTCAAAGGTGATGGAAAAAACACGTCTCAGGTTTCAAAAGAAGAGAAAAAGTTTTCAAACTTTCTGAGCTGAACGTTTACTCACCATCTGCCCTGCATGGCACCGCTCGCACAGGTGAGAACAGGTGCCAGGCTGCCAGCAGGTGTCTGTAGGTCTGCACCACCCAGCTCCTCTGCATCAAACCTGTTGTTTCATAGAAATGTGAAATATCTGAACGAATAAATATAAAGGTTGTTCTCCCTCCTGCATGGCTCCAGCTGCAGCAGGAGGTTTATCTTGTTTCCTGAATTGTTGGAAGCTGAGATTCAAATGTGAAATGATCAGATTAACTGCTCGGCTCTCGTATCTATTGTGTGCTGATAAAACAGCAGCTGTCAAAGCAGGAACGTCAGACAGCCGACAGGAAGCACTTTGCACACTGATAACAACGAGATGTTTGATGGAAACAGATAGCCTCTGAGTGCTGCCTCACCTGACGGGAGGCTTGTTTACCTGTCAGGTGTTGTTCTACTGCACCTGTGAGGACTCGATGGCCGGGCGGCACTTTGAGGAGCAGATAAAGAACATCCTGTTTCCAAATATGTCCTCGCTGAAAGTGTTTAATGAAGTTTTTACAAAAAAATGAATCCCAAAAACTCAAAGAGAGGCTCACGACACGACACGCGGGTCTCAGCTTTAATGAAGCGTTTGAACAGAAATGTCTTAAAATCAGATTCACAGCATTCAGAAACATCCACCCATGCATGTCAGGTGGGTGGAGCCTGTCCCAGCAGCAGGTCCACCTGGACAGGTCACCAGTCTGGCAGCATTCGCACCTGTGGGCATTACAAACTAAACCTGTGTGTTGAACTGGTCGTCGTTAAATATGTTGGATTCTTTCAGATGGGCGGGCTGAGTCGCGCTCCCTTACTAATCATCTTCCTCCTCCTCCTCAGTCTATCCGGACGGTCGGGTCTGTATCTCCATCCTCCATGCTCCGGGCGACGATCCGATGGGATATGAGAGTAGTGCAGAGAGGTGGAGTCCGGTCCAGAGTGTAGAGAAGATCCTGCTGTCTGTGGTCAGCATGCTGGCAGGTAATCACACACCTTTCTGTGATGTCATCATGTGTAAACCATGCTTCACCTCCGTACTCGGTCCTCTCCTCTCAGAGCCCAACGATGAGAGCGGAGCGAACGTCGATGCCTCCAAGATGTGGCGGGAAGATCGAGAGCAGTTCAACAAACTCGCCCAGAAGATCGTACGCAAGTCTCTGGGCCTGTAGAGATGATGTCATCAGCCTGCGCCCTGTGTGTGTGTGTGTGTGTGTGTGTGAGTGTGTGTGTGTGTGTGTGTGTGTGTGTGTGTGTGTGTGTGTGTGTGTGTGTGTGTGTGTGTGTGTGTGTGTACAGCAGAAACAAATGGCATGGACAGACACACATACACAGGGCGCTCAGTATGGACAGATCAATACATAAACTGATGGATGGAAGCCGATCAAAGGACACAAACCAAACGCGATGACATCACCACCACCTTCACTCCGACAGCAGCAGCAGAAACGCCGCCGCCGCCGCCATACCTCGTCCGTCTCCTCTGCAGGACAATATTTATCAATAAATTCATGAAAAGATCAATTTAAACTTTGTTTGTATAGGATAGAAATGATGTTTTACCTGAAGCTGTTGTCCCATAGCGCCCCCTGCTGTGCCGCCTGGTGCTGTCAGTGTACAGTCGTCGACACAGAGGGGAGCCGGTCTGATGTCCAGGAAGTTTCTCATCATTCCGATCTGGTTTAAAGTTCAGGGATTCAGACTGCTGACGGATCGAAAGAGTCCTGCAACCGCAGTACCCCGCCCCGCCCCGACTCCTGCTTCCTGTTTCTGTTCGTTTGCTGCTGTTGGCGAGAAATCGTTTCTGATCTGACTGGTTGATAAACGTGGACTCGGACTGGACGTCCGGTCGGACGGAAGCACGCTGGCTTCTCTCAGCAGGACTTCATGCACTTTATGTCTTCCTGAAGGAGGACGTCGCGATGGTTCAGCTCGCTGAGGAGCTGACGGGAGCACAGAGCTTTAGTTTGAAGGGTTTCTTTGAGTTTGTCTGATTTAACAAACGATTAATAAAAAATACCAAGAGCAGAGCGTGAGCTGGTTATTCATTACATCTGAAAGCAGGTCCAATATTTAATAAAGCTGCCTTTTTTCTCTCACTGCAGTTTTGTTCAAATAATATCAGCTGAGAAATGTAAGCCCAGTGTTGGCCCACAGCCCGACACCTTCCTGTTTTGTGATGTGCTGGGGTTCAGACCTTCAGGGCTCAGATGTCACATTTCTAAATAAAGTGGCGTTTTCTCGAAGCGCCGCTGAAGCAGAAGCACCTATAAATGTCTGAGATCACATGCAGATTTAAACCTGAGCTTATCCCGGATCAGTCTGTTTTAACCTCGCCGCGACTCTTGACTCAGCTCACGTCAGCGCTGAGTCAAGTCTGCAGATAAAAAGGACGAGTGCAGATGAGAGGGGT
>NC_137437.1:36913600-36933600 GCF_964374335.1 Astatotilapia calliptera | reverse complement strand
GACACACAAAATAATAAGAATTCAATATGACATCATTTTTAGAGCCGCACCAAATTCATGGAGAGCTCAGATTATTATTTGCTGCTCTGTTAGTTTCAGCTCGTCACAGACGATACATGAGACAACAGAAACACCCTTTAACCTTACATCATTTGTCCACCAGAGAGCGCTCTGCATCTTCCATGTTTATGTTTGAAACGTCACAAACAGCAAACAGCTGATCCGACCTGGGCAGAGGGTAAAAACGAGGAACGAGAAGGACGAAAAGAGTGACAAATATCGGCCGAAATGTCTGAATATTGGCTTTTAAATCACTGAATATCAGTATCGCTGTTAAAAATCTGATATCGGTCGGGCTTATCAGTTTAACACAGACTGACTGTATATAAAAGATGGACTAGCACAGCGTGCGGTCACCCATTGGCTGGTCTGATCAGCGTCATGGTCGCCGACAGGAAGTGATCATATCTGATCACCGAGGCAGCGAAATGTGTCAGCTGCTCTGACCAGTAATACGTGAACTAACCTGCAGCAGCAACGTGCAGAAACCTCAGGTGGACTCTGTCCAGCTTTGTCTGTCAGGTTTGTCTTCAGGTGAGTTCAAGTGTGTCACAGGTAAAGAGGAGGCAGCCGCCCCTCCCTCCCTCTCGCTCCTCAGCCCCTCCCAGTCTTTTTTATTTAAATGTGGGGCGAGCGAGGCCAGCTCACGTGCAGGTAAATTCTCTCTCTCCTCAGTCATACTCACCTGAAGCTGAAAATCATCTCCAGTCGCTGCACAGACAGCAGCCTCAGAGGAAGGAAAGGAGAAACTGTGGAGGACTTAAAGAAGAGGAAACGTGGTGAGGGAGGAGGAGACGACAGGTGGAGGTCTGCACCTGAAGGTGGAGACACGCTGAAGATCATCAGGTTCATCTCAGACACTGAGAACACTTTTAAAGGTGGACTGATGATGAGCCTGGTTGTGTTTTTGGTTTCTCTGAAGAACAGATAAATGTCCAGCAAAGACGAAGAGGACGGTTTAAGGACGGCCGACAGGTAGAGCAGAGACTGTACGTCTGTGAGGTCACAGCACGCCAGACCTCCCCACTCTGAGCTCCTCTCACCGCCTCTTCTTACCTGTGCTCAAGTCAGAGGTCTCCTCGCATGTCCTGAAACCTCTTCACAGACTAGGACTGGAGCTGGACCTCAGGAGGCTGGTTAAACCTCTGACCTCTGACCCAGGTTTGCTCAGATATGACGTCACTGTGCATCAAAGCTTTTGCATCTTTGTTTTCCTCTCACAGATTCTCATGTGATTCAAATGTGGGCCAGACGCTCATGTTAGCAGGTTAGTGTTCAGGAGACGAGCTTCGTTACACGACGGGGAGAAACGAAACGAGTTCACATGATTTTATCTTTAGCAGCTGTTCTTATCTTTGGCTCATCGTTTAATCGTTTTGTGATCAATGTGACCGCGTGAAGTGTTGATAGTGCAGTCTGATGGTAAAATTACACAGTGTGATATTTCTCAGCCACAGGTTTGCACGTTACTCGAGTTTTGTATGTTCAGCATCATTTATTAAACCAGTTTAAACCAGTCTGTAGTGCTGTGAAAATCCCACCTGGTGCAGGTGTAACATGGAGAGTCCCACCAAGGGTCCTTCTGCCGTAACCACAGAAATGATTTTAAACAGGCAGTTAACTAAAAGTTAACTGAAAATGACAGATAAGAAACAAAGTGAAATGTAATGTAATGTGAAAGTACGGCTGACAGTCAAAAACTGCTGAACCATTAAGGCCACAAATTAAATGTTTCACTATGTCTACCACAGCAAATATGGCTGGCAGTTAAAATGACTGTTAGATATACAGCTGCAATACCTCAAATATGAATAAAGAGAATAAATTATTAGCTAAAAATAAAGCTAGCAGTTTTATTTCAGGACGATCAGCTTTAAACTGAAAGCTGAGCTGTAGTTACAGATAAAGAGACAGTTTGCTGGTTTGAAGCCAGGTTATGTGAACACAAATGAACTTGGTGGCGTTCATGAAGAATTGGCGAGACGGCCGTCTGGGTTCTCCGGGTGGAAATGTTGGACACGCCGCTGTAAGGAACCAAATCTGAGACGTTTGTCGTGTTGCTCTTTGACCACAGACGCTGAAGAAACACCGCCCAGGAGATCCTCAGGCCAACTGGAGAATGACGTTGAGAGACGCAGGACAGGAAGCGGGTCCGTGAGCGGGAGTCAAACTGTTCACAGCACACGGGCGTGATGTTTTCGTGTCACTTCCTGCTGCTCACCTGGGTGCTGCTCACCGCCAGAGTCCAGAGCCACAGCTGGAGACCCTGTACAGGTACGAGGAGATACAGAGTGCTGGTTTCAGCTCTAAAGGGACGGTCACATGTTTCAGGAGGTCAGATTCATTTCTGAAGAACAAAACACAAAATCTGCACAAAAATAAGAGAGACTTTTTCTTGTGAGACTGGATAAATAAAGGTTTGAGCTTGTTTTTTATATATTACTACTGACAGACATTGTGCTGAAAGCTTTGTTGTATCCTAACAGGAAGTTTTAATTCATGACTTGCTTGTTCAAGTTGTTCTGTTGTGCTGAAGATCCTGGACAGGCCCCCAAACACATCCAGTCACCAGACTGGTGTGGGGTTAGGAGGGTCGCGTAACGATGGAAAACATGAGGATAACGTTTGTTCCGTTGTCACAGTTTAAACCGACCCCTGGTCCTCTCTATCATGTGTTTCTGGGCATTATTCAGTGGAGCTTCCAGTTGAGGAACTTTCAGGTGTTCCCACCTGTCTTTCTGTTCTGGTTAAAGAGCTGAGTACACAGCTTTACTTCATGTTTCCTTTTGATGACATTACTGTTGATCTTTCTCTTTGCTACAAGCTGATTTATTCCGGCAACTGAAACTGCGTTTGGCTCCTGGGCTTTGTGAGCAGCCTTCCTGAGGTTGAGTATTGTGAACTCTGACCCCTGAGGTGTGTCCTGTCGCTGACTTCACTGATGCCAAATGTCAGAGAAGGCTTTGCAGCTCCGACTCTGACGTCTCGCTGTGTTTCAGACGCTTTCGCTGCTTTGTTCTTCTGTGTTTTCAGTCTTTGAAATGTGAGATCTGTTTCTGTACATGTCGTCCCCTCCCTCCATTCATCCTCCATTCATCCTCCATTCATCTTACATTGATCCTCAAGCGCAACAAAACACACAGACGGCCTCAGAGGAGCTTAAAGGGGAATTCCAGCTGAAAACTAACGTTGACCTGATGCTGTCTCTGCTCCCTCAGCCGCTGTCTAACACTGATTTTTAATGTTTTAATGATTTACTCGAGCCTCATCAGAGTCAGAGCAGAAATCTGTGACTGCTCGGCAGGAAGCTGAAAAGCTTGAGCTTTTTTTTAAGATCAGGTCTGAGGTTTCAGACGTAGAAACGTCCGTCTCTGAGGGGATAAAAATAAACTGATCTGAGATCATTTACATGTCATCGCTGATACAGATTAACTGCAGATACACTTATCAGTCAGAGCTGGAGGAAATGAGCTCTGAGCTGATAAACTCGCCTCACTAGCCGCTGCTTTCATGAAAATCAGCTTTCAGGGATCTGAAATTAGCAGCAGGAGATAAACTGTCTAACCTGGTTCGCTGCTTATGTGTCCCTGCGGTGATTTAAATCGAGCTACATACAGCTGGTTCAGTGTAACTCTGCGGTGGAAATCGGGCTCCAGTAAACCATGCTTTGTTTTCACTAAAGTTTCGGTGGGGTCAGTGGCGTTAGGGTTACACTCATAGAGTCCGATGATGGTCTGCTTGGTGGCGTTTCACTGCTGGGGCTGCAGGAGAGGTTAGCAGAACAACAGGAAGCAGATTTACGGTTCAGAAAATCTAAATTATTAATAACTTATTTGATTTATTTCACCCCGTCTCTGCTCTCTCCCCCTCAGACCTGCTGCCTCTTGACCTGTTGTCCAAAGCCCTGCCCCCCCCAGGACATGCCACGCCCACTCAGGTAAGACACAGGATAGCATGAAGGTATGAACATTTATGATGGTAGCTACCCCTAATATTTCATCCGCTACCCCTCCAGGTGCGGATGGTTCAGTCCAAAGGTTCCAGAGGTCTCCGATTGGCCAGCGCCGTGGCAGCACCTCTGAATTTCCCCGCCTCCCAGATCTTCACCAACTGTTACTACTTTCCCTCTGAGTTCTCATTGGTTGCCACGGTGAAGATTCAGACACTGAGACAGAAGGTGATGCAGCGGAATGGAGCTGGATCTGGTCCAGTCTGGTCCAGTTTGGATCAGTCTGGTCCAGTTCAGCCCAGTCTGGTCCAGTTTGGTCCAATTTGGTGCAGTTAGGTCCAACTTGGATCAGTCTGGTCCAGTTCAGCCCAGTCTGGTCCAGTTTGGTCCAATTTGGTGCAGTTAGGTCCAACTTGGATCAGTCTGGTCCAGTTCAGCCCAGTCTGGTCCAGTTTGGATGAGTCTGGCCCAGTTCAGCCCACTCTGGACGAGTTTGTTCCAGTCCAATGTGTTCTTTCTCTCTCTGCTTCCAGACAAATGAGTACATCTTCTCTGTGGTGAGGGAGGGATCTGATTCGCTGTTGCTGGGGTTACGAGTGTCTGAGAACCGCCTCCACTTCTTGACCACATCCCCTGGCCCTGGTGGGCGGAGCCGAATGACTTTTAAGGACGTTGGATTAGACAATAACCGCTGGCACACAGTGGTGCTGGCTGTCACCGGGCCGTACGCCACGCTGACTGTTGACTGTGGACTTCCTCTGGAGCTGTGAGAGCTGACACCACATAGACCAATAGAGACCAGTAGAGACCAGTAGAGATCCACTTCATGGCATTAAGTGGTTTCTTGTCCCCCAGTAAACAGGTCCAGTCCTTCCCCAGCCAGCTGAGCACCAGAGGGTCCCGGTTCTTCGTCGGCAGCAGGGGGCGGTGGAGGGGGCGCTTCTCCGTGAGTCTCTGATCAGGGTCAGATCAGCCAACTGTCCGTCCTGCTGGTTCTCACCGCTCTGTCTCTTCTTCAGGGTTTACTGCGGCAGCTGGTGCTGCTACCCGGTTCGGACGCCACGCCCAGACTGTGTCCCTCCCCCGACCCCGCTCTGACTGAGCTGTCCATCCCTCAGGTCCTGAAGACCACCCCCTTCCAGCCGGACCAGCAGGGACCAGTTTACACCTATGGTGAGGAGACAAACCTGCCACAGCACAGCGCCCCCTGCAGTTTGGGAGAGAGCTGTACAGGCTCCTTTTCAGCTGCTAGTGCTGCAAGGCTGATAAAAAAAGCATCGACGAGTGTGTTTGGAGTGACAGTGTGTTCATAATCAGCCACAGTAAAAACACTTTCAGCTGCTCCAGCTGACAGATGTGTTTCATTCACCAACAACATCCACACCAGCAGGTTTGTGAGAGGACGCATGAAAAGCAGAGTTTCACCTCACTCACCTCTTCACGTCTATATTTTGCACGTTTCCTGACTCAAAGTTCTATTCCGACTGTTAGTAGGTGCTGTATTCAGTGCCTGGATGCTGTGGTGGAGTCAGTAGTGACAGTCTCACAGGTGAAGAGATCTTTGTTTCACTTTTTTCCACTTTAAGTGTTTACTTAACCGGCTGGTTAGGGTTAGACTAAAAGCTCCTCTTAGGCTGAACAAAAGGCTGTGGTTTGGATGAAAACCGCAGTATGGCCCTGCACACCTCTAACCTTTGTGTGGAAAAACACTGAGCTGGGGGTGACTGACTCATCAGGCTCGCTGCCAAAGCAAGGATCCGAGGACTTCCTCCACCCCTGCGAGTGTTTGGTCCGTGAACCCGGCACTGTGATGGTCTCAGTGATCGAGTAACCTGAAGCATGAAAACACCTGTGACTGACAGCTCTGCAGCTACTGTGTGTGTGTGTGTGTGTGTGTGTGTGTGTGTGTGTGTGTGTGTGTGTGTGTGTGCGCTACCTGCAGACTCAGCCTCTCTCCTGCTGTTTGATGTGTGTTTCCATGACAGCGTGAGGTCAGACAGAAGCTGATTCACACAGGTGTGTTTGTGTTACTGTGTCACAGTCAGTGGAAGGAGCAGCTTATCCTACCTCTGTGCCACCAACAAACACCACTGTCCATCCATCCACCCATCTGTCCATCCATCCATCTATTCATCCATCCATCATCCATCCATCATCCATCCATCCACCCATCCATCCATCCATCCATCCACCCACCCACCCACCCATCTATTCATCCATCCATCCATCCATGCATCCATCCATCCATCCACCCACCCATCTATTCATCCATCCATCCATCCATGCATCCATGCATCCATCCACCCACCCATCCATCCAGCCAGCCAGCCATCCAGCCATCCAGCCATCCATGCACCCACCCACCCACCCACCCATCTATTCATCCATCCATCCATCCATGCATCCATCCATCCATCCACCCACCCATCTATTCATCCATCCATCCATCCATGAATCCATGCATCCATCCATCCACCCACCCATCTATTCATCCATCCATCCATCCACCCACCCATATATTCATCCATCCATCCATCCATCCATCCATCCATCCATCCATCCATCCATCATCATCCATCCATCATCCATCCATCATCCATCCATCCATCCATCCATCCATCCACCCACCCATCTATTGACATATCCATCCATCATCATCCATCCATCCATCATCATCCATCCATCCATCCATCCATCCATCCATCCATCCATCCACCCACCCATCTATTGACATATCCATCCATCATCATCCATCCATCCATCATCCATCCATCCATCCATCCATCCATCCATCCACCCACCCATCCATCCATCCACCCATCTATTCATCCTTTCGTCATCCATCCATCCATCCATCCATCCACCCATCCATCATCCATCCATCCATCATCATCCATCCATCCACCCATCCATCATCCATCCATCCATCCATCCATCCATCCATCCACCCATCCATCATCCATCCATCCATCCATCATCATCCATCCATCCACCCACCTATCCATCCATCCATCCATCCATCCATCCGTTCACCCACCCATCTATTCATCCATCCATCATCATCCATCCATATTCCATCCATCATCCATCCATCCATCCATATTCCATCCATCCATCCATCCATCCATCCATCCATCCATATTCCATCCATCCATCCATCCATCCATCCATCCATCCATCCATCCATCCATCCATCCATCATCATCCATCCATCCACCCACCTATCCATCCATCCATCCATCCATCCGTTCACCCACCCATCTATTCATCCATCCATCATCATCCATCCATATTCCATCCATCATCCATCCATCCATCCATCCATCCATATTCCATCCATCATCCATCCATCCATCCATCCATCCATCCATCCATCCATCATCCATCCATCCATCCATCCATCCATCCATCCATCCATCCATATTCCATCCATCCATCCATCATCATCCATCCACCCACCCATCTATTCATCCATCCATCCATCCATCCATCCATCCATCCGTTCACCCACCCATCTATTCATCCATCCATCATCATCCATCCATATTCCATCCATCCATCCATCCATCCACTCACCCATCCATCCATCCATCATCATCATCCATCCATCCATCCATCCATCCATCCATCCATCCATCCACCCTTCCATCCATCCATCCATCCATCCATATTCCATCCATCCATCCATCATCATCCATCCACCCACCCATCTATTCATCCATCCATCCATCCATCCATCCATCCGTTCACCCACCCATCTATTCATCCATCCATCATCATCCATCCATATTCCATCCATCCATCCATCCACTCACCCATCCATCCATCCATCCATCCATCATCATCATCCATCCATCCACCCTTCCATCCATCCATCCATCCATCCATCCATCCACCCTTCCATCCATCCATCCATCCATCCATCCATGCTCAGAGTTAATAAAGTTCAGCTGATTGAAGACTCGGTGCTGAACCCTTCAGTCATCCTGACTCTTTATGAGTCACAGTTTATATAAACCTGTGTCAGCTCTGTCTGTGGTGTGTTTGATTTACATACCTGAGCGCACCACACAAACAGCAGCTGCCTCGTTTCAACACTCAGAGTCTCTGCTTCCAGAGAAAAGCAGAAGACAACACAGCAGAGCTCCTGTTTTAGAGTCAGGCTCTATCTGAGCACGTCTGCATCATTTGTGGTAACGTGGTGGCAGTTTGATCTGGATCTGGATCTGGCTGCCCCTCAGGTGAAGACGTCTGATGTATCATGGAGGACTCATCTCTTGTGGTTAAATGGAAACTCCCACTAGGTTTATATCTGGGACTCTCCACCATTTGACCTTAGAACTGAAGAAGCTTCTCGGATGAGAGGTGAAACGTCTTCAAGCAACCTAAAGAAGTCCAGACGCTTTTCTTTGCAAGCTCCTTTGACTACGATGACCTGGATGACTGAGAACCTTCACAGACATGTTAAATGGAAACCTTCACTTCATTACCTGCGTGTTCATCTGCCGAGCACAGACTGAAGCAGCTGCTAACAGGAACACAGGCACGTGTTTCCAGCCGAGCCCTCCACATCCAGCTTTGCTGCAGAGAAACATGCTAGCGAATGATCAGGGGTCCTGTTTACCCCCCACCATGTTTCACTGTAGGGCTCTAGCCCTGCAGTTCCTCTAACATCCAGCAGAGGCAGCAGTGAGTCAGTCCCCATAGACTCCCATGTTAAAGCTTCACCAGAAATAAACAGACTGGTCTCTGTGGATCGTTTCTCCTTCATAACACCTGTACAGGGAGGATGTTTTTATAACTCACCTGTTTAAAGTTTGCATTATTAGGGGCGTGGCCTCTGGACGTGTTTGTGCTGTTGGAGCTCTTTGGGTTATATTTGATGTGCGCTCTCTGCTACATGTTTGTTTCATTGAAAAAATGTTTGTAAGTTTTTACTGTGACTGCGGCTCAGAGGGAGCCTGATGGTTTCAGTCAGGTAGACGACAGTGAGGTCCTGAACAACAGGAATAAGTAGGAAACTGTGAATCTGCCATCCTTTGGTACTTCAGAGATTTTTTAAGTTTGCTTTGGTTTAAGCCAATAAAATGATCGTGTGCTGTTATGAAGTGTTAAACATAGGAGCTTATTATCAGGAGCTCACATGTCCTCGGTTCCCATGACGCTCCTCAGGTGTAACCCTCGCTCTGTCCTGTTTCAGAGGCCGAAGCCAGAGTGACTGTGGGAGATCGTCCTCCCTGCTCGAGGCCGGAGCAGGGCCAGCTGTGGTTCAATGCTCAGGGGAAGGGTCTGTTCATCTGTGACGGGCTGAGCTGGAGGACGCTGCTGCAGAGTGAGTCTGGACGTACACAGGAAGTACCTCTCACACCTCAGACATGTCAGGGTCATGTGACTAAAACACATTATATTAGGAGGGTGATTTTACTCTGTGTTAGGAGGTGCTCATTTTATTGCATAAATCTTTACATCACAAACGTTGTTTTAAATAGACATGATGCCAAATCTGTATGTAAGAAATTAGAAATGATGATTTTAAACGGTTCAGGTTTTTAAAAAAGCTCCTCTGGAACCAAACCAGAAAGGAACACATTGTTATGATTTTAGAGGATCTGGTATAATATTAACTTGTCTGCTGTAAAGAGAAGAGTAAACTTTTCCTGAGTTGCTGTTGCGGGTGGAGCAGAGTGTAGGAGGGTTCATGTGAACGTAGCGCTGGGATGGGGCTGGTTTGACGATGATGCCATGTGCCTGCGACGTGTCTGTCCATGTAAGCTGTATCACCTGTTTGTGCAGGTAAGCAGCGTCTGGATTACGTGGAGGACTACCAGGACCTGTACACCCGCTCAGAGACCCTGGACGTCGAGGTCTTCTCCATCCCGTCTGAGGGCCTGTTCATGGCTGCAGCCAACAAGTAATAACACGGCAGCAGAAACAGCTGTGGACAAGTCTCTGTCCTCTCAGTCTAACCCTCATGTCTCCCCTGGCAGGGACTCTCGGTCCGGCTCAGGTATCTACAGGTGGACCAACGCCTCCTTCCAGCTCTACCAGAACATCAGCACTCAGGAGGCTCGATCCTGGAAACACTTCACCATCGACAACAAGGTGAGCACCTCCAACATGGACGAGGAGTACAAGGAGCTCAGCACAAAGCTGTGGGCTTAGCTCCACCCACGGCCTACGAGCAGCCAGCACCGTGCTGCTGTGACTGATGCACGACACGAGCTCCCACTGTCACTGCGACAGTCACGGATCGTTGTATGTTCTGTGTGTCGTGTGTTTTGTATAGATGAGCGTCAGCTGACGACGTAAACATGCTGACAACAGAGAGAAGTTATAGCTAATCGCTAACTGTCCTTCTGTTGGCTGTTACCATAGAAACTAAATGTCTTTGTGCCATCATGCGATTTATTGTTGGATAAAATCAATACTGTCTCACATCACACTCGTGTGCGGTCCTTGGCGTGGACGTCGGTGGACGAAGCAGCTTGTTTCTGTCACAGACAGAAAACACAAAGTGCCATCAGGCCAGAGGGATCAGATCTAATCAAGCGAAACAGGCAGAACATTTAAAACATGATTAATAAATCCGGTGGTGCAGCTGAGAGTCGTGGAGTGGATGGAGCTCAGAGGGCGGAGGACAGGAGGACAAACAGATCTGAGGCTGATTCTCTTTGAACCCTTGTGTGCACATTGTGTTGGCCTTGTTTGCACAGTGTGTGACACACACACACAGCTGTGTGCAGGTATTGTGCTGCAGGTATTCAGTCCTGTTAACTCAGAGAAGTGTGTAAAGGAACAGTCTCTGCAGAGGTCAGAGGTCACTGCAGCGCACACAGACTTCTGTGAGTCGTCGTTCAGTGAAAGCTGAGCAGGGCCGCTCGGCGCTGTGATGTTAAACCAAATCCATCTCCGTGTTTCTGTCCTTCAGATTTTTCTCGTGGTGGCGGCAAACTTCAGAGAGGCGGGGTCTGAGCGGTCTGTCATCTATCAGTGGCATCGGCGGCGGCGGCGTTTCGTCCATTATCAGACTCTGGAGACTCACACTGCCCAGGACTGGGAGGCCTTTCGCATTCACAACCACAGCTTCCTGGTCGTGGCCAATCACAGACGAGGTAAACAGGAAGTGGACTGTAATGCAGTCTTTTTCATTTTAAATGAATGGATCACTGCAGCTGCTGGGGCATCACACAAAACCAGGATAAGAGCTCATTGTTGTCTCCACAGGAGAACATCATCAGGCCACGAGTTAATCAAAATTTTAAAATAATAAATGGAGAGTGGCGTCGGCTCTTTGTGCCCCGAGATGTCCCTCTCCTGCAGTCTGTGAGGCCAACGAAGCATTTCATGCATAAAAATGCTGCAAACAGAACCTTTAATAAAACTTTTCTTTTTATTTCCAGATCAAAGATGAACTTTCAGGATCAAACGTTCCTGATCGGCAGTATTTATTCGTTCAATTTGATTTTCCTTCATGTTCAGGGTATTTTCCGCAGTGAAGGAAGTATCTGAGTTTAATGAGTCTCTGCAGCGGGATGAGGAGCTCCAGAGCAGCCGGTCGTTTCTGATGGGTTTAAAGGTTAAAACGAGGCTTTTTGATGATGGAGATACGAGGTTTCCACCTGACCAAACAGGAGCTTTGAAGAGCTCGTATCTCCTCGTCAGTGTAAACACTTCAAACACATTCATGTGTGCACTTCCTGTAAAGATAAAACACTCCTGAGGCTGAGGCTGTGCAGGTGTACTGTGGTTAGATCACACACCTCTGTGCGCCGTCTCTCTGTTTGAGCTCGTGTTTATTCTGAATGATGGTGAAGTCACAGCGCACCGGCCGAAATCACCTCAGCACCAACACGTTCGATATAAATGGGCCAACTTTGATTTTCTGTCCTCTTTATCTGCTAAATACATGAAACGAGCAAAAACTGGCAGATTATGAAGGGACTTTTGTGCCGGGTAAATAATTAGCTGCTAGCAGGCTGTGAAAACTCAGACGGGATATTTTAAAGATTCATTAATGGTTCAAACCTCAAACTTCTGCATTTACAAGAATATTTTAATGTCTTTATTTAAAAACAGGTCGTCTGCAGTCGTGTCTCCAACAAAACTATCCAAACTTACTCAAATACATTTGTGTTGTAGAAAAAAGTCAACTCAGATGAAATGATTTTGAATGAGACTTTATTCGAGTCACAGGTCTGAACATCACCGCCATGACTGTTTTAACCATTTAGGAATTTCTTTCCTTCATTTTCACAGAACTCAAACTGTAACTGGACAAACCAGGATCACTAAACACGTGGATTATTTTCACTTCATGGATGCTAATCCCTCTCACAAACGTGCATCCAGGAAACCTCCGGTCTGCATGCAGAGAACTTTAAAGTGGGCAGGTTTAGGCCTGCAGGTACCTCCATGAGTACTGACACACACCCTTCAGATAGCATCAACGACAAACTTTAATATGGCAATGTCTGTGCACGACTCAGCTTTTAACACGTGGAAAACAAACAGTGACAGAGCTCTGAGAGCTCCATACCGAGGGTGAAGATTAGAAACTCGTCTCAACCGTAAACCAAACAGTTTGGTCAAACATGTTATTTGTCCGTCGTCATCTCTACCTGTTAGTCTGTGGGTAAAATACCTGAAACAGAAACTGAATGAGGTTGTGTCTTTGCACCAAGCACAGTCCAAACCATCAGTCTGTTCTATCACAGCCACAGTGATTCGCAGACCTGTGTTTTTCTGAGCATTTGGTAGCTGGACGGTCCTGCAGATCAGAGTCCATCATCTTAGTCACTCTGAAAAGAAATTAGCCAAGGTTGCTCCTGAAGATAATCTGGTGTTGGTCAGGTACAAAAAACAAATAGAGACTCAGTTCCAGGGTTTTGTAGAGATGTAATCAGATTACATGAAGGTGTGAGATGCAGCTGACGGTGATTCCCTTTTGTTGAGGCTAATCTCCGTGGAGATTTCATGTGATGGGTTTTGTGTTTCTCGTTGTTAGACGACTCGTTCTTCTAAGCTGGATGCACTTCTCTGGCTTTACTCTGTGATCACATGGACGAGAACTGAAGTGTCGAAATCATGTCAATGTGTCCCTGTGTGTCCTCAGAAAGAGACTCCAACCACAACATCCACAGTGTGATCTACAGGTGGAACCCCGACACAAAGGTGCTGCTGTTCAGTCACAACATGAGATCTTCTCCTGTCCTTTATAGATAAGATAAGATAACCTTTATTAGTCCCACACGTGGGAAATTTGTTTTGTCACAGCAGGAAGTGGACAGTGCAAAAGTTATGACGCAAAAATTAGAATACAATAAGAATAAATACAGTACACAACTGTACAGAATAGAATAAAATAAAATACTATATACAGTAGAATAAAATAAAATAAATATACAATAAGATAAAAATAGAATACAAATACAAATACTATATACAACTGAGTAAAAATACAACGATGACAGAAAGGATTATTGCACTTAGTATTATTGCATATGTATGGATGTGTGTGCTTGATCAGTTAAAGTCTTTATTGTGGAGTCTGACAGCAGTGGGGAGGAAAGACCTGCGAAATCTCTCCGTCCCACACCGTGGGTGCCGCAGTCTCCCACTGAAGGAGCTGCTCAGTGCTGTCACAGTCTGCTGCATGGGGTGGGAGATGTTGTCCATCAGGGATGACAGCTTAGCCGCCATTCTCCTGTCACTCACCACCTCCACTGGGTCCAGAGGGCATCCTAGAACAGAGCTGGCCCTTCGGATCACCCTGTTCAGTCTCTTCCTGTCCCCAGCAGAGATGCTGCCGCCCCAGCAGACCACACCATAAAAGATAGCAGAAGCCACCACAGAGTCATAGAAGGTCTTCAGGAGATGCTCCTGATCGTCTCTGTCCTCGTGTTTTCGGTCCTAACCCGTCCCTCCTGTCTCTGCAGCTATTTGAGGTGAACCAGACTCTGCTGACGTCCGGAGCCTACGACTGGGAGTTCTTTACTGTGGGGCCGTACCACTTTTTGGTGGTGGCCAACACCTTTGACGGTCGAACCACCATCATCAGCTCCACCATCTACGTCTGGCTGGATGGTTCTTTCCAGACCTTCCAGAGCATCCAGGTCAGTGTTTGCCTGTCTTTCAGGGTCTCCCCACCGTCGGCTTTCGTAAACCTTTTACCTTCCTGGTCTGAAATGTTACACCAAAGAGGAAGTGCACTAACGTTTAATGGCCAGCAGGGGGCGACTCCTCTGGTTGTCTGTGAGTGTCCTGCTCAGCTGACTCGAGCTCAGTGAATGTTTCCCTCATGTTTCAGCTGTAAATGAAACATGAAGCTCATTTTGGAAACTATCGTCCAGTTACAGTCACAGAGGACAGCAACATAGGGTTTGGTCATTGGTGAGTTATTAGCCAATGAGAATGCAGCATCGGTCAGTTTCCGAGTCAGATCTACTGCACACCAGGGACCTCTGGTTTTAAACACGGTGACAGCAATAACGTTCAGTTTGTGGCTTCGCAGCATGACCTCACTAACCAGCGGTGATGTCACATCCTTCTTTTATATACAGTTAGTTTCCTAGCACTGATGCAGCGACCAGTGGGTGACTGTAGATGACTGACAGTGAAAGCATGTTCACAAAGCAGGCTGGACTCAGCTGTGAGGCTCGTGGTTGGTTAAACCCTCCTCCAGAGACGTTTCCTGAACATGAAGTCATCTGTACTCAGTAATCTGCCTGCTTGTTGACCTTGGCTGTTTGCATCATTAATAAAACCGACGCGTTCGCTCGTCCTGCTGTTCATCAGCTCTGGTCACGTGCAGCACGTCTTTAAGCTCAGGTGTGTCAGCTGAGGATCAGGGCGTTTTCACAGAGTAATCCAAACCAGCAGCAGATTAATTAATCTGTTTGCATTAGCCTAACCACAGCTCTGCAGCTAACCACCGTGGTGTGTCATCTTTACTATCTCGCTAACTTCCTGCTAACATGGATGTTGAACATTATTGTAACAGCTGTGAGAACAGCCCCACCGATCTCTTTATTCTCAACTCCCAGGATTCGAGTAAATGCACCGATTACTAAGATTGAGTTGATAAATCTGCAGGACCTGTCAGCAGGTCAAAGTGATGAACATGAGATACATAGGTTTGATTGATTATGGAGATTATCAGTATAACTGTAGATTGTTTTATTTGATTGAATTACAGACAAGAACATTTAAAAATGAGACTTTATTTTTATTATTTTTATTTCTATTTTTAATGGAGCAGGAAGTCCTGAGATGCTGCGTCTCCTGTCTGGCAGACCTGGACACGTGACAGACGTAGCTTCTTCGCACATGAATGATTTATGACAAACATTTCAGAAGAAAGATATTTTTTCTCATATCTATTAAGTTCTGTCACATAATGATCTTTTTCATTGATGAATTAAACTTTTTTTATTATCTGGGATCGTTTAATCATCCTACATATTGAAACTCAGCGATATGAGCCAAACTTTAAAGGATTATTTTATTGTGACACTGAACTCGCGGACAGTGAAACATGTCCGCTCACATTTATTCTCACAGGATTGTTTCATCTTGTGCGTCCTCTTCAGAGGATGAACTCGGGACAGCGCCCCCCTCAGGATGTTTTTAGCTGGGGCGGTGCTGCTTACCTGTCCAGGTGAGTCCTGGCAGATGTCAGAGCAGACATGACAATGAGGATGTTGTCAGTGAGTCACATGATAACAGCAGCGGCGTGACGCTGCCCGACCGCAAATCACAGGCTGGTAAAAATACCACGCTGACTCACAGCTTCAGGGAAACACCTCGCTCTCAGCCGGGCTCTGATTGGTGCAGGTGTGCCTCTGCAGGTAAACGCTGTTTTCCAGCCACACTTGATATTTCTGTGTTTTTGCCCCTTAATTTCTGAGCTTCAGTGTTTTTTTTGGTCGTCGTTGATCCTGGATCACAGGAGCACGTTGCAGGTTGTTTGGATCGTCCTCACCTCGCTTACTCTGGATTATGGTGGATGTATCCATTGTGACATCACGCTCTCTGAAGCCTCCGTTTTAGCCTCATTTAGCTGTTTTTTGGAAAAATTTACCATATTTGGAAGAGTGTGAGTAATCAGCTAACATCCAATCAAAATGCTCAAATTTCTCTCACCAAACTGCCGCTCCGCCTTCCTGGACGGTCTGTTAGTACAGCCATGTTACTGGTCACATGATGTCAACACGGTGCAGAGGTCCAGTTCAGGTGAAGCTAGCAGCTACAGCCGCCTGTGTCGCCATCCACCGGTCAGTCAAACAGGCCCCGCCCCTAATATCTGCAGGGTCTTGGAGCTTCAGTGTTGTTAGCGTGATCTCAGGTTCACCTGCAGCTGACTTACTCTCACACCTACCTGCTGCCATTACTCTCGACCCCGCTCTGAGTTGTTTTAGCTCCTCCTCCCCAGAACCCGTCGCATCATTCGCTCCTGCAGTGACAACAACCAAAGATAACGGTCTTATTAAAGTCAGTGTGTGGGGTTTCAGGGTGAAGGTGGTGATGATGATGAGCGCTGTGTACCTGCAGCCTGGCAAACAGCGATGCCTGCACAGACGCAGCTGCTTGTTTAAAACATTAATGTGGTGACAGATGTGCACATGAAAGCAGGTCATAAAAATCATCTTACGCTGATGAAAATATGTTTTTCAGTCTGTTGATGTCAAAGATGAAACAGGAAACCAGAGCAGTGTAATTAATGCGTGTGTGCGAGGGGGTTTCCAGCTGCGCTGAAGAAGACTTTTATTGCTTCTGAAAACCACAAAAACATGTTAAAGCATCATGAAACCACCTGAACCTGTAATTCAGCTGCTGACAGCCGGCACAGCACGCATTAAACTGCTCAGACATCAACACGACTAATGGAGCCGCAAATAGCTCCAATCAGACCCAGCCAGACCTCGCCAGCTCCCCCTGCAGGCTGCACGAGCCGCTGCACACAGGCAGCACGAAGCAGAGCGTTTCATAGTCTCACAGTAACGTATAAAGCACTGAATTATGACTTCATTTAAAAGCTGCCTCCTTAGTTCATTGTGATGTGTCAGTGAATCCCAAAGTCCACCAGACGCTCCCCGGGCCCGGCCTGAGATGGGCTTCCTCTGAAGGGTGGCTGGCCTCGCCCTTAGAGAGGGAGGGGCTCAGAGTTAAGCCGCTGCTCCTTCACATCGAAAGCAGTCAGTCGAGGTGGTTTGAGCATCTGACAAGGATGCCTCCTGGGTGAGGCCCCGGGGCAGACCCAGGACACGCTGGAGAGATTATATCTCTTGGCTGGCCTGGGAACGTCGTGGTGTTCCCTGGCACAAGCTGGAGGAGGTGGCTGGGGAGAGGGAGGTCTGGGCTTCTCTGCTTGGGCTGCTGCCGTGGATAAGTGGAAGAAAATGGATGGATCAGTGTGTACAGTGAGCCCAACGCTCACAAGCAGTGATGGAGTCGTTACTCTATTCAAAGTAATAGATTACACAGTGCTCATTGGTGTTTTAAATGATAGAAGGCTCATCCTCGCAGTCAGACGAGTTCTTCTTTCCCACATACGTCTGACATTCATGCAGACACACTTGTTCACCCACCCGAGTGGAGGCAGCAGGGATGAAAACACCTACTTTCAACTGATGCTTTTCCCTGTGACTGATCCTGGTCACACTTACTGCACATGAGCTGGAATCTTCATCTAACCCTAACAGCTGTGTGCGCTAAGCTTCTTTGCAGTGCAGATCTTCCTCTTCTCCTCCTGCCCAGCAGCTTCATCATCCTCGTCCCGTATATCCACTCTTCCTCCTCTGCACGTGTCCAAACCGCCTCAGCCTCTGACTCTCAGCTGTTCCTCTGATGGACTCATTTCTCATCCTAATGACGTGAGCTGTGTGTTCACACTGTCACCAGTTAACGTTATAAATCTGAGGCTGTCACACATCCCTCTCCTGCCGAGGACACAGACCCTGTTTCCTTTACCGTTTAAGCAGAGGGAGTGAAAACCAGCCCAGTCCGATCACACAGGGATCCAGGTAGACACGGAGGCCATGATGCTCCGGTTACCTCCTGACGATCAGGCAGCTGGGTCTGCTTGCACTCAGCTTTAGCATCACTCTGGTTGTCGGTGAAGGTTCTCAGTCATCCAGGTCATCATAGTCAAAGGAGCTTGCAAAGAAAAGCGTCTGGACTTCTTTAAGTTGCTTGAAGACGTTTCACCTCTCGTCCGAGAAGCTTCTTCAGTTCTAAGGTCAAATGGTGGAGAGTCCCAGATATAAACCTAGTGGGAGTTTCCCCCCACAGAGGGACAAAAGGACCCCCTGATGATCCTCTAATCGCCTGAGCCAAGGTGTGAAACTGGGTGTGTGTCCCAATCAGCCAGAGTTTCGGGTGAGTTCATTGTGAAACCTGGCCCCACCTTATCATGTGATTTCCTGAGGTCAGATGGTCCAGGATGTGAGTGGGCGTTAAGGCGTCTGGGAAGGATCTCAAAACTGGATTATAGATGGCAGAGAGTTGGTGTCGTAAACCCCGCCTCTGTTCAAAGATGGTCGCTCACAGTGGACATAGATGCTTCTTTCACTCCTCTTTCAAACCATCTGTCCTCTCTGTCCAAAATGTGAACATTGGCATCCTCGAAAGAGTGACCTTTGACCTTTAGATGCAGATGGACTGCTGAGTCTTGTCCTGTGGAGGTGGCTCTTCTGTGTTGTGCCATGCGCTTGTGAAGTGGCTGTTTGGTCTCTCTGATGTAGAGGTCTGGGCATTCCTCGCTGCACTGTACAGCAAACACCACATTGTTAAGTCTGTGTTTTGGCGTTTTGTCTTTCGGGTGAACCAGTTTGTGTCTGAGTGTGTTGCTGGGTCTGAAATACACTGGGATGTTGTGCTTGGAGAAAACTCTCCTGAGTTTCTCTGATACACCGGCTACATAGGGGATGACAATGTTGTTGCGTCTGTCCTTCTTATCCTCCCTCGCTGGTGTCTGGTCTTCTTTTCTGTGCCTCTTTGCTGACTTTAAGAACGCCCATTTAGGATAGCCGCAGGTTTTGAGTGCTTCCTTTACATGTGTGTGTTCCTTCTTTTTCCCTTCAGGCTTAGAGGGAACATGTTCTGCCCGGTGGTGTAGGGTCCTGATTACTCCAAGTTTGTGTTCCAGAGGGTGATGGGAGTCACTCTGGTTCTTGCTTGTTGTTTTCCATCTCCTCTGGCTTCCCTGAGTTTTGAAAACAGAGCGTGTTGTGGTTGTTTTCTCCAAGTTTAGCCAATCAGCATCCACCATGCCAAGGAGAAGTTCTTCTTTCTCCACTAAAAGCTGCGTTGAAGGGACTCCTGCAGTCAAAGCCCCTCCCACCAAGTGTAGGATTATCAGAGGGTTACCCTTCGTACCCTGGTTCTCTGAGTGTCCCCTTCTTTCCGCAGACAGTCGGAGCGACAGACTGGGAGCCGTTTCAGATCGACGGCAGGTTTTTCCTCGCCGTCGCCAACAGTCAGAAGATCCCTGATCGTGGCACGAGTGTCTACAGCATCAACTCCACCGTGTACGAACTGAACGCGCTCACACAGACCTTCATCCGCTTCCAGGACATCCTCACACACAGGTGAGCGTCACACCTGGGCTCATTTAACATGTCTTCAGATACACTTCCTGCTTTTACCTGCAGATTAAAGGAGCAGCACGAAGATTAAAGGATGAATAACATTTATTTCAAAGTCACTGTGGAAACGTTGCTGATCATTAAAAGGAAGCCATCAGCACCGAGAGGCCTGATGTTTGTTTAAGGTTTCATTTGGAATTTTATTCATTCGTTTGAGATCTTTTACATTTTATTAAAAAACACATTTTAATAACTTTTCAACATTTTGTTCATAGTATTTTATATCTTTATTAAATTATTTATATTTGCATTATTCGTTCTTTTTTATTATCACTTTTTGATGATTTTGTTAGTTTTGAATTTTTGGATTTTTTATTTTATTTTATATTTATTTATTATTCCATAAA
>NC_137437.1:36758600-36898600 GCF_964374335.1 Astatotilapia calliptera | reverse complement strand
TTTTGTCTGCTTATTTAGTTGGTTTTTGTTTTTTGCCCTTTATCCCCGCCCCTCTGCCCCGCTGTTTTTCTTTCCCCAGTCAAGTCTGTCCCGTATTTAGCAAGTGAAAATAAAATAAACAATAAAAGGTGAATCAAATAGATTACGGCGAGGCTGGGATGGTCCATCTGCTAACGTAGATCCGTTGGGCAACTTTCCTCGTCTTTAGACAATAATTCTGATGGAAAAAGAACCAAACGGGACAGGCGGGAAAGAAACAAACAAACAAAAGATGACGATGCAGTGCTCTGATTGGTCAGGTGTTTACTTGTGTAAAACGCTGAAACAACCACGTGTGACCAACCAAAGTAACGTGAACACGTTAAAGCTTCGTGCTGATCCTCAGGTACGACACCTGGACTCACCTGAGTGTTGGGAACATGGTTAGTGACGGCAGTCTCGCACGTTCCCGATATTCCCACGCTCCGTGCCGTGTTAGCTCCTGATTGGATGAATCAGTGACTCCTACTGGCGACTGATTTACAGGTGTTCAGTCAGCTGATGCCTCCCTGCAGTCTAACCTGACCTCTCTCGCTCTCTCTGTCAGCTGGTGCGCTTCGTGTTCAGGCAGACCTTCGAGGTGCTGAGGAGGCGGAGCTGGCACAGCAGGTAAGGAGTGGACACAGGTTTGTTCCCTGGTCATTTGCTGTGGCTCTGCGGGCTGTGACTGTTTCCTGTCTCCTCAGCGCCGTGTCTCAGTTCCTGGAGCTGCTGACGGCTCAGCTGCTGCAGAGCGACGCCGCGGCGCCGAGCGGCCTGCAGCTCCACGTCCTCGACCTTTACCTGACTGAGCTGGCGGTCATGGGAGCGGCAGAGGTAACACTCAGGTCACAACGTGACATCACTCACTGTACTGTTAAAACAAAGAAACGACCTCTGACCTCGCCTGTGAGCTGCTGGTTGTAATAGCACCGTGGACCACAGAGGGGTGCAGTGAATCGGCAACAGCGGGAATAACCTCTGCTTCCTGTCCGCAGCTCACCGCCGATCAGAACCTGACCCTCATCGAGCCGTTCTGCAGAACCGCGGCGAGAACCAAAGAGTGAGTCTGTGAGCCAATCAGCTCGCTTCTGTGAACAGCTCCCTTTAAAGCAGGAAGCTGATGGATCTGCTGTCTGTAACTCTGCTGGTGCCCCTCCCCCCTCTGTGCCCCCCGCAGTCGGACTCTGCTCAGCGGGATCTGCAGCAGCGTCTTCAGCACCATCATCAATCAGGCTCCCTTCGCCATCGATGACCTGATGAAGGAGGTGAGGGCGTCTGAGGACTCGGACTCGGGACAGGCGTCTGAAGGGGACGAGGAGGAGGAAGGAGATGAAAAGACGATGAAGATGGAAGCAGGGAGGAAGCAGCTTAATGGTAAGTGAGCGGAGGAGAAACAGGAAGTGCAGACGTGCGTTTGGTGCTGGTCTTTGTTAAGCAGGTGACGGGTGTGCTTACCTGTGCCCGTGACTCCACCCTCGCTGCTCTCAGGTGCTGATCCCTGGTAACTCTGCTCCGCGGTACCTTCATGATTTCTAACGTGCCGCTCTTCGGCGTCAGCTGATTGAAGGCAGCGCGAGACTTTCTTCCGATTCTATAGAAACGTGTTAAAATAACATAAACGAAGCCCGAGGCAGTGACGCCGTCTCCACACGAGGAGGCGGTCGAACGAGGGCGCCGCTGCACGAGAACACGTTAGCTGTGATAAGGAACGTGGCGAGGAGGAGGCTGCGGTCTCTGTCTGAGCTCAACTCTTCTAAAGATGGTCCTTTTTATTCTTCCAGGAAACAAAACCAACGAGGAAGCTGATGATGACGATGATGAGTTTGTTCACTTGGAGAACCTGGACTCGGACTCACTGCGTGATGAAGACGTTGGGCCGGTGCTGCAGGTGAAGGCCGGCGCTGGTTTTGCAGGAACTTTAAAACCTGAAAGTATTGACATGTGATGTTAGCGACACATGAGTCTGATTATCTGAGATTTTACTTCCTGTCTGACCCCCCCCCCCCCCCCCCCCCCCCCTCCCCGGAGTAGTTCGATTACTCTGCACTGGCGGACAAACTGTTGGAGGCTTCTGGTCGGAGCGGCGTGCCAGCAGCCAACAGGGAGCGACTCTACAAGATCATAAAGACGTGAGTAGCGCCTCTGCCGGCTCCGTCTGTTGTTCTGGGCGGAGCCTGCAGGGTTGAATGTTTGTAGAAAGCTGCAGGCTTTCTTCTTCGTTGGTGTCCTCTGGTCAGTCTCACAGTAACTGTGTTCTTCTTCTCTGCCTGCTTTGGTGGTGCTGACCCTCAGACTGCGGGACCTGAGTGAAGGTACGAACCTCCATCACTGCTCCTCCACCTTTCTTCACACGTCCAAACACACAGTTAGATTCTGACCTTTGACCCCAATCTGCTCCTCCTGTCAGGCGTCTTTCCTCAGGACGAGTACCCGGAGGAGGTCTCCACGGACGAGGACGACGACATGTTCGGCAGCAGGAAGAGGATGAAAAAGAGAAGACGTCACCTGGAGGAGGAGGAGCCGGCAGCAAAGAAAGGTGAGAGCAGGAAGTGTGGCTTCCAGCAGGGGGCGCCGGTGCTGGTGAAGGAAGCATTGATGACCCGGCTTTTCACTCGTTATCATCACGGTGCTGACGATTTACAAGGAAGTGATGCAATGTTTTGTTTATGTACATCCTGCAAGTACTGTGTTGCAGTATTACCTGCTCACCTGTCCTCAGGTGAGCAGCCGCAGAGTCAGAGCTCGTTTAGACTGCACCAGTAAAACCAGCTGAGATTTAAAAACACGTGAAAACTGTTTGATTTTTGCTTCGGTTTGATGAAGGATTTCTTTGCTGCAGGTGGTCAGCTGACCTCGGCCTCACAGGTGCACATGTTTCCTGCCGCTGCTTCAGCTGAGCAGGCAGGTTTCAGTCGCTTCACTTCAGGTTTCACACAAACGTCCACCGGGCTGGCTCTGGTCCCCGGACCACATGTTGGACACCTGTGTATGACGGTCCCTCAGAGGCGGAGTTTGATCTAAGAGCAGAGATGATTTCAGTGCTGAACCTGAGCCAACAAGCCAATCAGGGGACAGTAAAATAAATGTTCCTGTCTAGGGATGGGTATCGTTTAGGTTTTATCCAATACCGGTGCCAAACCGGTACTTTTGAAACGATGCCGGTGCTTAAACGGTGCTCAAACCGGTGCTCAAAGAATGGAAAAAACACAAACTTTGTCCAAAAACCTCTCATGTTTAACTGTTTTCCACTTTTTCTTTGGTCATTTTAGCCTTTTTGGCCAGGGTGAAGGGAGTATCTGCCATCAAACAAGAAGACAGCCGCATGTAGCTATGATGATGTTTGCTAGTTCACCTTACATGCATTAATGTAATAACGTGGTTAGCCTACTCAACGTAAATTACACACGAACAACATGAAGCTACTCACGCAGAGAAGAACGGCTGCTGCTGCATCATCATCCTCATCATTTCTGCTACACTGGCAGGGCTAGGGGCCAGGACTCTCCTCTTCGGGTTTTTGGGTGATGTTTCTAACTCCGGTCCGATAACAGGCACCACACCCGCAGTAGATGTGCTCGGTGTGAGGGCTCGCAGCAAGCTATCAAATACGGCGCATTTCTCGGCTTTTAAAAAAACGCTATGCGTCGCCAGGTGTTTCATCGGATTCTTGGTGTTACCTCCTTTGACAGCATCACAGTATCAGCTTAAAGCACTTGTTGCTGCTGAGTTTGCATCTTTTGCTGTGAAGTACAGCCAGACTTTGACCGCTTTGCCTTGGGCATTTTTAATCTGTAGCTCTGCTCTAAAAGAACGTACGTACCTGGCCCCGCCTACTATCCTCGGAAACGTAAAATGATTGGCTAGAATCTAAAGTGTATCACAGCTCAGGAAAAAAAAGCACCAAAATGTGCGCTGCTTTTCGGTCTGGTTACTACCGTTTATGTCAGAACCGGTGGACACCAGTACCCATCCCTATTCCCGTTTTTAAGCTTTAAATCCAGTTTAGGTTCAGCTGGTTTCCATGGTGACAGTGGTCCAGTTGTTTTGGCTGATGTCAAGTTGGATAAAAAAGCGTCTCAGCAAGGCTCAGCTGCAGGTTTCCGTCTCTGCTCACCTGTACCTGCAGCCGATGCAGGTACAGGTGATCATCATGTCTGCGATGAGCAGACACGTGAACAGAAACCTGCTGATTGGTCGTAGCCGGGGAGCCCCGCCCTGAGCGTGGAGGAGAAAGACTGAGCTGGTCTGTCAGTTACAGAGCCTCAGCTTCTCAAACCCTCCAACGTGCGGCGCTCAGACACAGCGTGATGTCATCTGATAACCTGTTTGGTTCGAGGCCCCTGCCAGAGCGCCGCTCGCGCTCTGAGTTTAGATCATAAATGAAAGTCGGCGTGAAACATAACGGATGATTTTCAGCGAGCGATGATCTGTTTGTGCTTCCTCAGGGGAGGAAGAGGAGGACGCTGACGCCGCAGACAAAAAGAAGAAGAAGGGCGTGAAGGCCGGCACAGGAAGCTGTGAAGCATCCAGGGAAGGACTGGCAGCGCCTCAGAGCGACACGGCAACACCTGCCAAGAAAAAGAAGAAGAAGAAGAAGAAGAAGAGGAAAGCTGAGGGAACCACAGAACAGCCAGAACAGAAGCAAACGGCTCAAGAAGAAGAAGCATGGACGCCGTCAGGAACCCTCCACTCTGAGGCAGCGCCGCCACCTGACCACCAGGACCAACCACAGAAGAAGAAACAGAAAAGCACAGAGACTCCTCCCACAACAGAGCCGCAGGTTTCGTCTGCACGCGCTCCCATATCAGAGAAGAAGGAGGGCGTAACGGCAGATACAGGAAGCTGTGAGGCATCAAGAGAAAACGTGAGCGCGCCGCCGCCTCAGAGCGACTTTACGACTCCTACTAAGAAGAAGAAGAAGAAGATGGCTGCTGAAGCAGCGCTGCCTGTTGGCGTGAGGAGCTCCGAGTCGGATGAGACACCTGCAGCAGGAAGTGACGCTGTAACACCAGCGAAGAAGAAGAGCGTCCCAGCTGATGAAGAGCAGGCACCTGAGGAGCCACAGCTCCCCAAGAAGAAGACGAAGAAAAAAGGAAAAGAGGAAATGACCACAGGCGTGACCGCTGCTGAGACACCACAGAAGAAGGATCAGCAAGAAGCTCCAGAAGAGGAAGAGGTCCAAAAGGAGGCTAGGAAGACACCAGGGAAGAAGAAGAAGAGCGTGACACAGGAGGCCGCTGAGGCGCAGGTTGGGGGTAAGGCAGGTGACACGGTGGCGTCCTCGGACAGAGAAACTCCCGCAAGGAAGAAGAAGAGGAAGATCCCCGTGGTGTTCGAGTTCGAGGCCGACGAGCTGCAGACCCTGAACGGCATCGCAGCAGAAGAAGAAGAGACCGCCACCAAGAAATCCCGACGCACCAGCGTGAGTGTCTGATGAGAGACATGGTCGAGAAGCCGCGAGGTGATCGCTCTCTAACCTTATGTTCTGTTTCAGGATGACGTGGCCACGCCCCCGAGCAACAAAACACCACAGAAGAAGAAGAGGAAGAGCGCCGGAGGGTCACAGTCGGACTTCATCACGTTTCAGAGCAACGCCAAAGCACCAACGCCGCTCTTCTGTAAGACTAAGGCAAGCCCGGGCACGCCGGCGTCCAGCAGGAAGGTGAGCAGAGAGAACCTCAGACAGGAAACAGTTCGGTGATGTCACAGCTGCTTCCTCTCTGAGCCACTCCCAGACCTCCAACCGCTCAGACAGGAAGTGACATCACACTGAATAATGAAAGAATTCACAGACATGTTGATCTCACTGCTGAGGTTTCACCTGCTGCCTGATTCGTTTTCCACAGAAGCTTCAGACGCCAAAGTCGGACTCCAAGAAGGTGACCTTTGGCCTCAAGAACAACAAGACAGCCGGTAAGAAACTCAGCGTAGGTCATGGTTCTAAGATTTCAGGTGTTTTCAGCTTCATGTCAGAGTGCAGGGCTCTACAGCGCCACCCAATCTTTCAATGGTGTAACTAAAATCTTAGGTGTGACCAACTGTTCGAGTAACAAACAAAGTCTCTGCAACTCTGAAAGTCTCCGTGTGGTCAGCAGCAGACGCATCATGCCTGAAGTGCGATGTGGTTAAAAATCTGGGCGCACCAGTGCAGGCAACAAGTTCGTCTAGAGCCCTGCAGCGCCTCTTTCTGTCATCGTCACCATATCTGTTTTTAACCATGAGGCCCAAACACAACAGCTGCCAACATCTGTAACATTTACACTCTCTCACACACACACACACACACACACTCACACACACACACACTCACACACACACACACACTCACACACACACTCTCACTCACACACTCTCACTCACACACACACTCTCACTCACACACTCTCACTCACACACACACTCTCACTCACACACTCTCACTCACACACACACTCTCACTCACACACTCTCACTCACACACACACTCTCACTCACACACTCTCACTCACTCACACACTCTCACTCACACACACACTCTCACTCACACACACACTCTCACTCACTCACACACTCTCACTCACACACACACTCTCACACACACACACACTCTCACTCACACACACACTCTCACTCACACACTCTCACTCACACACACACTCTCACACACACACACACTCTCACTCACTCACACACTCTCACTCACACACACACTCTCACTCACTCACACACTCACACACACACTCTCACTCACACACACACTCTCACTCACTCACACACTCTCACTCACACACTCTCACTCACACACACACTCTCACTCACACACTCTCACTCACACACACACTCTCACTCACACACTCTCACTCACTCACACACTCTCACTCACACACACACTCTCACTCACACACACACTCTCACACACACACACACTCTCACTCACACACACACTCTCACACTCACACACACACTCACACACACACACACTCTCACTCATACACACACACACACACTCACACACACACTCTCACTCATACACACACACACACACACTCTCACACACACACTCTCTCACACACACACACACGCACACACACACACACGCACACACACGCACACACACACACTCTCACTCACACACTCTCACATTATTCTCACATTAGTTTTTTTGATTAAGTGATGAAGTCCAGCAAAGGTGGATCCACTTCAAAGACCGTTTCAGTAACAGCGGTGAACAGCAGCACTCACCTGTGCACCTGTTGTTTGCTCTCCTGATGGTGTTTTGTGCTCTAACATGTTGTGGGTCTGTGTGCTTCATCACGTCTTCATCACGAGTTCCTGTTGGAGTCATTTTTCGTTTTCTCTGATTGGTGCAGAGTTCAAGAAGACGGATCGCAGCCTGCTGGTGAGTCCTGACGGCTCGTCACGAGTTCCCTTCGACCCGCAGCAGAAACCCAAATTCGGCGTGTTGAAGGCTCCGCCCACACCGCTGAGCGCCAACGTGAAAAGGACACCAGCCGGCAAAAAGAAGGGCGGCGCCCCAAAGAGCACGCCCAAACGACGAGTGGTGGCCTCGGACTTTTTCTGAGCCTTCGGTGACGGACTGATGAGGAAATAAATTTATTTTGGAGTTTTATGTTCTTTGCATCTGTGTTTGTATCTGAGTGACTCGAATAAAGTTACTCGCTTCAGTTTTTCCACATTTAGTAAGCGACTCGTCTCTGTGTGATCGAAGGACAAAACGCCGTTCAGGAAGGTTCGACACAATCACGACATGATCGTATCTGGTCCTGTGAAACACAAAGCTGATGTGTCAGGATCAACACGAGTGCTGAAGTTCATCACGTCTGTGCCGCTTAGAAACAATGGATCTGCTTACTGTGCCGTGCTAACCTCAGACCGCCCGGCACACAGGCGACAGCACGACCCTTCAGGTCCTGAGCTCGGGTCCGACAGTGATGTCATCACAGGAAGCTCAGAGCTGGATGTTTTTGCAGTTTTGAATGAAACTACAATGAATTATCCAGTGTCAGCCGCTGGAGCGAAGTGTTTCCGAGCTGCTGTTACCGCGAGCTCAGATTCTTGATCAGATGAACCTTTATTAGTCCCACAGAGTGAAGTGAGACGCAGCAAAAACTAAGAAAAACAAAAGAATAAGATCAAAAGAATAACATACGATATAAAACAGAACAAAATAAAAACCTGTTTTTTTATATTCTGTGAGCTTTTGTCAGAAAAATGACACTTGGTGGTTTTGCAAAACGAGGTTTTATTTTAACACAATTTAAAGAAATGACAGCTTTGGTGCTGCTGGCAGAAACAGCTGCTGTGTGTGGAGCCGGACTCACTGCTGCCTCTGCTGGACACCAGAGGAACTGCGAGCTCGTTGGCTCACAGCTGTGTGACAAATATTCAAACTTCAGTAACCAACCAGTGTTGAGGTGTGCGCCTCCATCTTTTATATACAGTCTGTAGCCTCTGTTCAAACCTGTGATGGAGCTCGAGACTTCTTTCCTCACCTGAACATCACCTGTGCGCATGTGTCTGTGTGTGTGTCTGTGTGTGCGTGCGTGCGTGCGTGTCTGTGCGTGTCTGTGCGTGTGTCTGTCTGTGTGTGTGTGTGCGTGTGTCTGCGTGTGCGTGTTTGTGTCTGTGTGCGAGTCTGTGCGTGTGTCTGTCTGTGTGTGTGTGCGTGCGTCTGTGTGTGTCTTTCTCAGCCTCTCTCTCTCCCTCTGTCAGTCTCTCAGTCTCTGTGCGCAGGCGCATTTCGGAGCTTGTTGTCTGGCTGTTACCGGATCGACGGGACGACGTCCTACTGAGAAACCAGAGCGCGCGTGTGCGCGACAGCTGTGTGCGCGTGTACACGGAGTGTCTCTGAAGTCGTGGCTCTCGGTGCGCGTGCAGGAGGTGTAAAATGTGCGCTGAGCGCTTCATCCCGCTGACAGCGCTCCTCTTCATCAGCGTGGCGCTGCCAGCTGTGCGCTGTGAGTATGACCCGCTCTCCTCCTCCTGGGGTTACTGATGAAAGGAGGGTTCTCTGAAACGTGAGCACAGATTTGGTGGACACGCCGTGGGAGCTGTTCCACTGAGTTTGACGCGGGTGGACCTGGGTGGGAGCTTCTGTGTGCAGCGTGGATGTGACAGACACAGAGCCACAACATTAGAAGCAGCTGTGGGTCTGAGGCGCGTGTTTCAGGTGTGTCCTGTGTTCAGCTGTGGACCATCAGGTCTTCACACCTGACACAGCGGCTCTCATGACACATATTTTCGTGACTTTTAGTTTTTTGGCGGGAGCATGCTCGCTCGGATCTCAAACTGCTTTTTGATTCCGGTGAAATCTTTCGATGTCTCTGTCAGCAGGTGTTTGGTGTCTGAGCGCTTCTTTAGCCCTGTTATCAGCTGATGATCACAAAGCTTTGGTCAGACTGTCTGTGGGGGTCAGAGTTCACAGCACAGGAAGTGGGGTTGTTGTCCCAGCGTCCGGCAGACAGTCTGGGTTCTTCTTTCAGGTGAGACGTGAACACTGATGTCATCTGTGTATTTTGGTGTTGTCTGGGCCCCGTGGCTCGATGGGGATGGGTGGAGGCACTGGGTGGAGGGCGATCGGGGCTCAAGAGTTGGCAGTTCGTCTTGTAATCGGAAGGTTGCCGGTTCAATCCCCAGCTCTCTCTGTCTTGGTCGTTGTGTCCTTGGGCAAGACACTTCACCTGCCGCTTACTGGTGTTGGCCAGAGGGGCCGATGGCGCGATACTGTCAGTCTGCCCCAGGGCAGCTGTGGCTACACCTGTAGCTGCCTCCACCAGTGTGTGAGAGTGACTGAACAGTGCATTGTAAAGCGCTTTGAGGGTCTCGAAAAGCGCTATATAAATGCAATCCATTATTATTGTTATTATTATTATTATTATTATTATTACTGCGTCAGTTTTGGAAGCACGTTGTTGTTCCGATGAGTCCAGGTTGGTCGTCGATGCTCACAGAGTGAGCTGAACCTGCTGCGTTTGCTTAAAGGCTGCCAGCTGATGCTCATCAGCGTAACTCCCACACACACAGTTACATCCAGATCATGTGATGTGCTGCCACAGCCTGTACCTGCTCTCACGCGTCCTCCAGCGAGGACGAGATGAAGCTGCTGTTGGATCAGCAGCTGCAGAGCAGCTGATCTGAGATCAGAGTCCACATGAATGAAAATGAGATGTAATGATGCTCTTACTGATCTGCTGTCTCCTCACAGTTTATCAGGCTGGCTGAAAATCACATGTGTGGCTCAGACTGCTGTGAAAGATGGTGTTCCACAGAGGAGGAGGTGGAGGAGGTGGAGAATGCAGAACACACATCAGTGAAGGACGGAGCCCGAGTCGTGGGCGAGAGGCTGTGCTGGGGTCAGTTCTGTGCAGCGTCCTCATCAAATCAAATCAAACGTATTTCTTCTGATGAATGTCAGCTAACATCAGCTGACCTGTTACCATGGATACGTCTGCTATGGATCTGTGAGCTGATAACTCGCTCCTTTCATCTGTGACACCAGCGCAGTCTCCACTCTCGCTCCACTCTCAGGAACCGGCTGCTGTTTTTGGGAAGTCTTCGTTAGAACTGGGACAAAACAACGTGAGGAAAAACCGAACGAGGCTTCAGTCTGCTCCGTCACCTTCATCTCCACCACACTGACCCCACCTCCTTTGTGGAGATGACGGGCGGACTGAGCGCTCGCAGTGATGGCTGCTCTCCTCCGAGCAGTCTGCGTGACACGTTCACACTCAGCACGGAGGCAGATCTGTGATCGCTGACTCGTTACATCTCATAATTACCACTGAAAGCTTTGTGAGTGCACTCTGTGAACAGCTGGACTGGAAAGGCATGATGTCATCACGCTGATGGAGGGCAGCGTCTGCTCGAAGGACGCTTCAGTCTGCGCTGAGCGTTCAGCTCCTCCTCCATCTGCTGACCTCACATATCTGTGAGTGGTAAAGGTTAAAGGTTAGAGTCACACACCTGAGCGGTGTGCTCCAGCAGCATCAGCCTGTAATGTGACTGCTTTAAAAACCCACTTTACACCACAGCTCAGTGAGAACAGCCCAATAAAGAGCCAGGAAAAGGTCAGGTGATCCGAAAGTGTTCATATAATATTCTATAAGAAATAAATGCACGTTATTTATTGACGCGTTTCACAGGAAGAAACTGAAAATGTTTCAGCAGCTAAAAGTGATTACAGCCACCTCACGATCCAGCAGCAGGAAGTGGCAGTGATGCTTCAGTGTGATGTCATCAGTCTGTCACATGACTCTGCTGCACTCTCCTTCACAGCGTTGCCTCAGCTCTTTGTGCTTTGCAGCATTCGTTATGCACGGCTCTCTGAGCTCCGCTTCATGCATGCTGCTGTGCTCGGGTTCTTTGTCCGGTGATTGGTCGACAGACGGCAGAATACTCTGACTGGATCATCGTCCCTCCTCCGCCGGGCTGACGGCTGTATGAGCTGTTCGGTCTCGTCTGTTCCAGAAGTCTTTGTTTAGCTGCACCTTTGCAGAGCTGAGCTCCCGTGTGAAGAGCACTTCCAAACAGCCATACTTGTTCAGTCTGTGCTGAACTTTGACCTTTAACCTGCTAACTGAGGCCTGTAGAGTTTGAGGTGGAGACGAGATGGTGAATCTGCAGGGATGTAAACTCCTGGGAGGATTGTAGCATCATGCTAACATCCCTGAATGCTGCAGACAGAAGTCCTGCTGCAACAGAGGTCCTCACACTGCTGCTGGTCATTCATCGGTGCATTAACAGCAGCTGGCTGATGTTAACCTGAGTGGAAGCAGTAAGGATGGCCTTTATCTTTCACATTATGGGGATTATTACTGAAGCAGGAGTACAAACATCCAGTTTGTCCTGGTTCAGAATGAGGAAAAAGTCCTTCCAGAAATTCACACATCCGGATCATGAATGTGGAAACATTTCCTGCGAGTGGTGTTTGGTCCCAGCTTGCTTCAGGCTCTGTTCCTTGTTTAAAGTGTGGATCAGCGCATGAGTCCAGGACATGACTGGATTGCACATGAGTTTCCAGCCTTGCGTCGTCTCTCAGCCTCCGCCTGCTCATTAGGACAGGGTGTGAAGGGCAGCGGCAATCACAGGATGAATTTAACGAGGCAGCAGCTTTTTGTCTGCGTGCACAGAGGACCTGCTGCCTGTGGGCGGCTTTTCTGTTAATGAGGAGAACAGATGAATCTGAACCTCGAGGCAGGATTAGTATTTTCCTTTCCACCCGATCTCAGCAGGAAGATCACATGACCGGGTCTCTGCGTCTCTGCCAACCATTTTCATAAAAGTTCTGTTTGTTTTGTCCCACGAGGGGAGACGATGTCTGTCCGTCACAGATAACCGAGACAAATCCAGAGATGTGCAGGAAGCTTCTTTGAAGATAATCAGTGTGCCAGCGCCAGACGTCTTATCAGAAACTATCTCTGGTCCACCAGCCGTGGACAGTCTAATGAAAGATGGTATCAGACTTCATCCACAGGCAGCTCCACCTCCTCCACCCATCGCTCATCATTTCCTCTGTTATTAAAGCTCAGGCTGAAACAGTCACAGCACAGAAAGAACAAAGAAAAAATACTTTTGTTTTAGCTGTTTTTGAGTCTTTTGGAGCTTTGAAAATGAAAAGTAGATGTTGGATGGTTGGTATGGCAACTCTTCTGAGCGCACGTTAAAAAAATGGGCAAATATCCCAGAATGCATTTAGTCCAAAACTCAAACGAGGTAGTGGCGGAGTTTGATATATTACTCTATTTGCCTGGATTTAGCTACAGCGGCTAGCGAGCTGATTGGAGACCAAAACAGCCAATCAGAATTTTTGCATCCAAGTCTGTTTTGTGGCACAAATATAGCGCTGTACAGAAAAAGTTGAACACGCAGGAGCAGAGACGTTGCGAGCAGGTCCGCAGAGATCTGAGCAGAGCAAATGCAAAAACTGAATGAGAGGGGCTGTTGTGTGTGTGTCTGTGTGTGTGTGTGTGTGTCTGTCTGTGTGTGTGTGTCTGTCTGTGTCTGCCTGTCTGTGTGTGTGTGTGTGTGTGTGTCTGTGTGTCTGTGTGTGTCTGTCTGTCTGTCTGTCTGTCTGTCTGTGTGTGTGTGTGTGTGTGTGTGTGTGTGTGTGTGTGTGTGTGTGTCTGCCTGTGTGTGTGTGTGTGTGTGTGTCTGTGTGTGTGTGTCTGTCTGTGTCTGCCTGTCTGTGTGTGTGTGTGTGTGTGTGTGTGTGTGTCTGCCTGTCTGTGTGTGTGTGTGTGTGTGTGTGTGTGTCTGCCTGTGTGTGTGTGTCTGTGTGATAGCAAACACTGAAATACATTGTTTACATGCAGCAATGAATTTTATTCACTCAAATTTCTTTCACGTGTGCTCAGAATAGTGGCACAAACAGCGCCATAGGTTGGTTGGATGTCATGGATGGATGGTTAGATTGACGGTTGGTGGGTGGATGTGTTGGTTGGGTGTGTTGGTTGGGTGGGTCCAATAAAGATCCTGGTTGAAGCGGTGTGTAGTCAGACAGGTGAGCAATGGTCGCGCATCATGTGGAGTCTGTGCGCTGCACTGCTGTTCCTGTGATGGAGGTCACATGTGGGGCCTGAGTGTTTTTCACTCGCTGCCTCTAACCTCTGAGGTCAGCGCTCAGACTCTGTGCTCCGGGAGGACAACACTCTGAACTGGAGGAGCTCTGCTCCTGCTCAGTGATGCTCCGCAAACAGCCTCTGCTTTTATCGGGAGGGGCGTGTCCTAACGTGATTACATTTATCGTCACTGACGGCTGTGCTGTGATGCATTCGTGTGCATCCACAGCAGGAAAGAATATCTGATCGCTAACAAAGAAATGTCTGATTTCTATGGTGGTTTCATTTTAGCGCAGAGGCAGGAAAACACAAGAACATTAAAGTGAGTCGCAGGTCAGTGAGGGAGACCCACAGCTGCTGTTAGTCTCTGAAATGAATTCAAAGCAGCGCGAGACGAAAAGAAAAAACGCTCCTCGTGTGTGATCGGTGTCTGTGATTGGAGCCTCTCTTCTCTCCATCACAGACACTTATTACACCCACTGCATCCACAAAGCCACCAGCATGGTGGAGGATGCCACACACCCCGCGCACACACCCCTCGCACACACCCCTCGCACACACCCCTCACACACACCCCTCACACACACCCCGCGCACACACCGCTAGCTGCACTGAAACAGGAAATCCAGCTGTTAGCCGTGATGTTGGTGTTTGTAAAGGACAGTGTAGAGGAGAGGCTGTTAGCTGCAGCCAACCAACCACCTGACGTCACGTTCGTACTGACAGAAACATGTTTTTATAACTTTAAGCTGTTATTTGTTAAATCCAGCTTCACAGCAGTTACATGTGTGTCAGAGTCAGAGCTCAGTGGGGTAAATTAGCCTCGATGTGTTCAGTGTTTCCTCTTTAAAGCTCAGTACAGAGAACAGAAGGTTCTCACCTGTGGTTCATTGAGCAGCTCTGTGTTACCGCGGTCATACAACAGAAGAGCCCCGCCTGCAGCTACAGACGCCGTGTTATGGCGAGCAGGTGTGAGGTGAGACGGCCTGCAGACAAACCAACAGTGACGCTGTTGGAGGTGTGCAAATCACCTGCTGTCATTAAAGGTTTAAGTCTGGATGAACTCCTGAACAGGTGATGGTACCGCCACAAGACGACCTCTGACCTTTGACCTCTTCTATCTGTTTCAGGTCAGGGGATGACCGAGCCTGATCAGAGTCTTCTTGGCAGCGGGAACGGTGGGATCACCGTGGGAGGCCTCAAGTCCGTCCTGGAAGACGCCATCTCCCCGGCCTTTGGCGCCACCATCATCATCATCATCACGGTGATCATGTCCGGCAGTGCGTACCTCTGCTTCCTCAAGTACATCTGCAACGGCTGCTGCAAGCCCATGCAGGTGGTACCGGCCGCTGACGTGGACCCCAACAAGGCGGAGGAGCAGGTGTAGGTGATGGAGTCGGTCCCCGTGCTCGATTCAGGCCGTCGAGTTTTTCTGTCTGAAACGTTGTTTTCAGTTTCCTGCAGCTGGATGGATCAGAGGCCTCTGCAGGCGAGACGTGAAGCTCAGCACAGGCTGGAGAAACCAGCCAATCAGTGAACACCAACATGGTGCAACCACCTGCCAGACGCGTCACAAAATCAAAGACCTTACTTCAGTGGTTTGTTGGATCTCTGTGTTTGTGTTCAGTGGAGCTCCGTGTGCTGACATGTTCATGGAGCGTCAGCAGGTAAAAATACGAGGCTGCAGTTTCTGTGAGGATCTTCAGGAACTGTTCTCCAGGCTTCCTGAAGGACAGTCAAAGCTCTTCTTTGGATGTTTCTGCCTTTGCTTGTGTTCTCTGTCAGGATGATCCCACACTGCTTCAGTGGAGCTGAGCTCTGAGGAGGCGCATCCATCACTGATGTGTGCTTTGTGTTTGGCATCACTATGATGTTTCCAGATGTTCCTGCGTGGTGGATCAGACTCTGTAATTCATCAGTTTATCAAAGAACCTGAAACCATGACACAGCCTCCACCGTGCTTCACAGATGGCTGCAGACGCTCACTGCTGGACCTCCTCCTGACCTCCTCGTACACACTGACCATGATGTGGATCCATCTCTCCATCACACCTGTTCCTCTGACCTTCAGTCCAGTTCTGGTGTCATTTTCAGCCTCAGGTTACTTTATTTCTACATGGAGGTAGCTTTGTTCTGCAGCTGTGTATCCTCACATACACACTCTCAGTACAGCTACACACAAACACAACGTTCATTCGTCCGTCTCAGTAACGGCGGCTACAACAAAGCCATTTTTAAACGTGCTGTTTTACGTTTTGGGACCAGAAGGAAAAACTGAAACGGACCAGCTGCACCTGCCTGCTGTGGTTCCTCTGTCGGCCCGTTGGACTGAGTTTCTTTTCTTTACCGATAAATATCCAAACTGTGACACCAAAGAAAAATGACAGGGTGATAAAATAAACCATCATGGTTTTGTCAACATGGAAGCGAGAAAGCTGTGCGAGACATGAGCGTGGCTGGTGGGCGTTAAGCTCCACAGTCTGACCTGTAATAAGACTGACTTCATGTGTGCGAGTGCTTTTCCTAAAGTCACGAGTCGTATCTTTAGACGTAGCTATGCTCGGCTGCAGACAGGACACCTCAGCAAGTACTGAGTCATGGCTGCTACGTGCTGTGGCTGGAAAGAAACACAGCAGATTTCCATGAGACTTACTGCTTCTTACGGAGCAGAAGGCTTTTCCACGTGACCCCCGCTCGATGCCAATGTGCTCGTTATGTTTGCGGCTGAATGAACTGAACATCAGCTGGCTCACAGTCTGGATGCTGCTGTGGTTCTCACTCTGGACCAGGCTTGGTGTTCCTCAGCAGCACGGCGAGGTCAGACGGCGTACGTGTTTAAAAACAGGATTCCTACAGATTCAGTCACTCATGGTTTAATCTTAGGATGAGCTCTAACTCACCTGGAAGGAATAATCGTGTCTTTTCAAAACACAGAATAAGAACACATCAGCAAGCGTCCACATCATCCCCACAAGTCTCTGTGAACATGTCCCCACTGTGTGCTGCGTAAGTGAGCAGTGAGTGCACACAGCTGTGATCTGGACTCATCTGTTTGCCTTCAGTAAGGATGTCTTCCTCACAGACGTCCTTACTCAGAGCATTTCTGAGGAGGCTTCAGTGAACAGCAGATGATCAGCTGAAGGTCCTCCTTGTTTACCTGCTGTGGATGGGCTGGTTCTGTGTTCATGTCTGTTATGTGTTGACACGGCTCTGGTTCATCTTTTTGTTAGGAGCCTTTGATGCTTGAATGAGTTGTAGGTCAGAGTTCAGACCCTTAATAAAAAACCTTCCTCTGGTACAAAGACTGGACTGAACCTGAGTGTAAGAGCAGCCAGTGTCCAAAGAAGACCTTTTACAGACCTTCAGGGGGATGTGGATCAAAGGTAAGGAAATGACGGTGGCTCAACAGTACTGAGCTGTAAAAAGACTAAAGCAGCATTTCAGGAAAACATGAGTGTTTCACACAGACTGTGTCCTGTCGCCGTGCTGATTGTTGTACGTGTGTGCGTGTGTGTGTGTGCGTGTGCGCGCCGAGCTCTGTATTCTCCAAAACGTGTTTTTTAATAATTAAAAACATGAACGCTGAGGCTGTGACGCCGAGTTAATGATCCCAGCCGTGAGCTCGGAGCTCATCAAACACACAAACATGGACGCTGCAGCATCCTGTCAGCAGACCCATCACCATGGAGACCAAACATGTCCTCCTGTGACAAAAACTCCGCCCTGATGTGATTTGAATCTGCTTCCTCCTGATTGTTCGGAGGCGCCTCACGCATCCAGCAACGGAAGTGAGTTCAGAACTGACACACACACGTACTCGTTTTCATATGCTAGTGAGGACATCTCATTGACATAACCCTAACCTGACCCCGACACTAAAACCTTCAAATTCATGTGGACGACCCTTTGTCCCCAGGACTGCGGGTCCCCACAAGTATAGTAGGATGCCAATTTTTGGTCCTCACAAAGATACATTTTATTTATGAGCGCCTTTCAAGTCACCCCAGGACACTTTACAATAGGATAAAACACTTAGTAAAGATAACATTAACAAACAGTGGAGTCACAGTGAATATGCAGATTTGAACAGATGAGTTTTGAGTTGGGATTTAAACTGGGAGAGAACCAGTGTTTCTTATTTCTGGGAGCAGAGCAGCTGAAAGCTCTGCTTCCCACGGTGGTGAGGCGGAAGGAAGGCACAGCAAGCTGGATGGAAGAAGAAGATCGAAGTGAACGGGCAGAACAGGTGGTGGTTAACAGGTCAGCAAGGTAAGGAGGAGCGAGGTTATGAAGGGCCTTGAAGGTGAGCAGAAGAAGTTTGAATATTATCTGGATTTTCACAGGGAGCCAGTGAAGTTCCTGAAGAACAGGTGATGTGCTGGTAGGAGGGGTTCTGGTGGTAATGTGAGCAGCAGAGTTCTGAACCAGCTGAAGCTGATGGAGGGATTTTTGGGGGAAACCATGCAAAAGAGAGTTGCAGTAGTCGATACAGGAGGTAACAAGACTGTGGACAAGAATGGACGTAGACTGGGTGGAGAGAGAAGGAAGCAATCTGTTAATGTTACGTAGATGGAAGTAGAATGGCCTGGATGACACCAAGGCTCTTAACCTGAAGATGCCTAAACATGGCGCGCACACACACACACACACGACATAAAACTGACAGATTGATGATGTCACCTACACCTGTCAGTGAGGGGGGCGGACCCTTCCTGTCTTCGTGCTCACTGGTTACAGGCTGTCATGTGACTGCCCTCCTCGCCTGTCGCTTTACCTGCTCATCATTAAAGCTGCTGTGCAGGTGCAAGTTTTCAGAGCGTCCACCTGAAGCGGGCCTCAGAGTGGAGGGAGGTTCACGCCTCCTCTCTGAGGGACAGTGAAGAGCTTTGAAGTGGGAGGAGTCAGATCAGGATTTACTGTTTGAGTTTCATGATGTTCAGTTTTCATGGTGATAGATCCACAGCCGATTACCCACACATGCATGTCTCTCTGTTACCGATGACCTCTGACCCTTAGACTGAGAATCCTCTCAGAGCTCCAGACGTACCCAAAGCATCAGCAAACGCCCGCGGCTGATGGAGCAGGAGGGCCGTGAGGAGCGCACGGCTGAGCTGTGGAGTCCATCTGTGTCCATCAGCCACTGTGGGACACAAATCCATGGCAACCACCTTTAACAGGCTGACACCTGAAATCTGTATATGACAGTTTGGGGGTTGAGTCACGAGACCGATGCTCGTCGTGTTCGTGGTCCTGTAAAACCATCACACAACAAAGAACGACGTTCAGCTGCTCGTGAGGATTTCATCGACCTTTAAACACAACCTCACAGATTTTACTGTTTTATTATAAAGACAAAGAGACTTTTCTTTCTTTACATTAAATAACTGAATTTTTCAATGTAATATTTATCTTTCTTCCTGACTTGATGGAAATAAGCAGTGGTTGGACCCTCTGGGTGGACGCTTCTGGCCCACGGGCCGTATGTTTGCCACCGTTGCTGTAAAGCTTGTGAAGCTAGAGTAGCTGCATCGTGAAGGTTCGCTGTGCCAGCTGCTGTTTGTTTGTGCGGCGTCTCACTGGGACACAAAGACTCGGCTCAGGTTTAAAACGGTTTTTATTAAAGCAACAACAGAAAGAAGCGCGGTTGGCGTGAGAGCGCCGTCAGCAGAGACCGCCACGGTCATCAGGGCTGCTCAGGTCCTCGAGCGGGGAATTGGTGAGCAGCCTTTCATCCTCTCTGCTGACGCTCCGAGACGTGAGGAAGGAGGAGCCGAAAGAGCGCCGAGAGCCGGAAGCAGGAAGAGGTCGAGGTCAGAGTCAGCGTCTGATTTGGCACGGCGTCTGATTGGGATGCTTTTTGGACCTCCCTGCCCTCCAGCTCTCGGCTTACTTTCAGGACCCGCAGTTCTCCTTCGGCAGCACGTCGACGTCCTGCTCTGTGGGCGGGGTCATCAGGGCGGGTTCGCTGCTCATCCTGTCGCCCTTGCGAGCTGCGGAGACAGAGAGAGATGGAGAACAGGAAAGAGTTTATTTAAAATGGAAGAACTTCCTGTCTGACACTGTTCTAACTTTAGAGGCTTTTATTCTGTAAAAACGTCAGCCTGAAGCTCCTCCAGCTTCACGCAGTCGGAGCTCTGATGTCTCTGTTCTCCTCACACAGGTGTGCTCAGGTGAGTCCAGCTCTGCTCCTGTGCTGGACCGTTTGTCTCTGGGTCCCGGTGATTCTGCTGCTCAGTCGCCATCAGACTCACAAAAGCGCCGAGTGTCGGCTCTGCAGCTCCACAGCACAGAAACAGGCGTTTCTTTGTGTCTGCAGGTCAAAGGTCGCGGTTCTGCTGAAGTGGAGTCGAAGCTCCACACAGGTTGCCCCTCTGGGAGTCGTGTCACGTAGACACGGAGCGGCGAGGACTGCAGGACTGGAGCTGCTGGTCCAAACCTCAAACGTCCACATGACGCACCAAAGAGCGTCTGTGAGCGCAGACGGGGTTTCCTCTGCAGTGAGGCGCACCGCAGGGTTTAAATACAGCTTCTGTTCAGGTGAGCTGCCCAGAGTGTTTCTGTTTCTGTGGTGAAGTTTCTGTGCGAACGCTCTCACCAGGCTCTCTTGATTTCCTCTGTCAGCGCTGCAGAGGCGCCTCGTTGGCCACGGCGGCGTGGAGAAAAGAGGACAGTCTAAAACAGCTGCGAGAGCTTCACCACATCCTTCTCACCGCAGCTGCAGCTCTGAGCGCCGCTTTCTCACAGTAAACAGAGTCTGAGGCGAGTCTGCAGAGGATCTCTGACCGAACCTGAGCGTCACCTCTTTGTCCTCTGAGGTCGACTGACACCGATACATCACTGGAGGACACTGACCACACTCACATTTAGCCTGCTTGCATCCCGCGGTGCTCGGCTTCTCCGGCTGCTCCTCTCCTCTCGCCGCAGCCCGGATCTTCCTCGCCACGTACCGACAGGCTGCAAACAGAACGACATGAACTCGAGTGAGTTAACGGACCCACCGTGAGTCCCATTCCCCGAGAACATCGGGACTTAGGATCAGACTTAACTGAAATCATATCTGAGCCAGCAGGCTCTGACACCGCCACACCGTCCCCGAGTTTGACCCCTAACCCTGAATTATCCTGCCGGTGCAGGAAATGCTGATTACATCTCATAAATGCAAATTAACAGTCCGTTCATGTCTTTGTCAGAAGCTGACCTGATTGGCACTTTTTGGGGGGTAACAACAATAATAATATTGATATTTATAACAAAGTGCAGTAATAACAGTGTGCAATACACTTATTCTACATTTTATTACTAACTTAAGTTACTGCGTGGTGTTGTACGTAGTGCCGACGGGGGAGTTTTTCCATTGTACTGCTGTACTATGCCTGACTGTGCAATGACAGTAAAGAGTCCTTATCTTATCTTGTGGTAATTATCTGATGGTTCAGGCTTAACGGGCTCGTTTGCATCTGGAGCTCCGGCTGTGGGAACCCCGCGATGATGGTGTCAGAGTCTGAAACCGGATGCAGGCTCGTGACCGTCTCGCTCGGCCGGTTTGGCTTCAGAGGAATCCAGAGAATGAATGTGGGTCCCAGCCACTGCTCCTTAATCTGACACCTAAAATAATCCCAGCTTCTATTATCATTATTATTATTATTATGAAATCCTGTTTAGCTTCCGGTCGGCATCAATGAACATGCTGAAGCAAACAGAGACCATCGTTCATAATGTAAAGAGCCGCAGCGGCCACACACGAGAAACCAACACAGTGAAAAATGTCTCCACACACACGGAACTAAAGAAACGACACGTTACACGGTTCACGCTGACAGCTTTGGTTTTAAGTCATCTTTTCATTACTTATTTCTTTCTTTAATTTTCACTGATCGCTGAAGAAAGACTGTCGCTGTGTTCAGGCGCTCCGGAAGCTCCTTTACACCAGTTCAAAGTCTGGCACGTAAATCCAGGTGAGACCAAATCAGCGCTGTTTACCATCTGCACTCAGATTAGACCGAGATTATCTTTAAAGGTGGGAGTTAATCTGGGCTGTCTCTCAGCCGCAGGTTTGGCTCTCGGGGTTAATCCAGAGTTTAGCCAGAGCCAGGCCCTCAACTGTGGGCTCGATCTAATCCCTGGAGTAACCCTGACAGAGCCGCAGGTAACCCGGAAGTGAGAAGCCTGGTCTCGGGTTCAGACCTGAGCCAGAGTCTGTCGGACTCACCGCTGATGATCAGTCACACCATCCTTCAGATGCGCGGTGTCAGGAGCGGCTGTTCTGGTCCGTGTGTCCGTGTGTGTTAACGCTCAGCTGATATCTGAGCTCTTCCTCAATAACAAGTCTCCTCTGATAGCCCCTCCCTCTGAGGAGGGGGAGGAGCCTTCACTGTCGCTGCAACAAGCTCAGATCCTCCTTCTGAGTGATCTGTGCTCCTGGATCGTCCAACACTGAATCTGACTGTAACCCACGATGCTGTCAGGTCAACGATGGTGTTCAGAGGGGTCAGACAGATTGTAACTGAGTACATGTACTCAAATACTTACTGAAGTGCAGCTTTAATGTACTTCAGTAAGTATTTCTGTGCAGTGGCGGTCCTAGCCTGTTTGGCGCCCTGGGCGAACACTCCCTCTGCCCCCCCCCCCCCCCCCACACACACACACACACACACACACACACACATATGGAGAGAGAGAGAGAGTGCATAGTATGCAAACGGCTACCAAACAGCCATCATAATTCGTCATACAATGAGAACAGGACAAATCAACAACTGACACTGACTCATTAATATTAAAACCTGTAACATAATGTGTTGTTTGGAGTTTCGTCTGTTACTGTTGCTGTTTTTACCATTTCTTCTGGGAGCAACTGTAACCCACATTATTTCCTCATTGTCAGTTGTTGATTAGCTTCCCCAGCTCATGAATGGACGCGATGCTGTTTTGATCCTGAGAGACAGTTACTTCTACATCTGCATCATCGCTCTCAGCGCCACTCTCCCAAAACTCTTCGTCAGGCTCAACATGAGCTTCCTCCATGAGGCCGCCTCTCTCTGACTCTCTGTCCAGTTCAACATCCAAACTAGGCAGAGGGTGACGTCACACAATGCACTGGCACAAGATGGCGCTGCACATGCTCTAAAACATAGGTGTCAAACTCTGGCCCGCGAAGCCATACCAAATTACTATTAGAGCTGGACTACTGGTATTATACAGCTAATATATATGTTGTTTAGTATTAAGCTTTGCTTGTTCCATATTCAGTCCATAAGAAAAGATTCATTCATATATCTGGAGGAAGGTTTTTTTTCAATAAATATTAGAGATGGCACGATACCACTTTTTTATGTCCGATACCGATACCGATATCATAAATTTGGATATCTGCCGATACCGATATGAATCCGATATAGTGTTTTTTAATCAACAAAACTGTTTTTTTAAATATCTTGCTGCATTTTGTATAAGTTCATACTCAAGTTTAAAACAACAACTACACTAAAGCTATTCTGTTATACCTGTATACAAAAAAAATGTTTCATAGTTCAGCAATACTGATCAATCTAATAAACTTAGACCTACACCATCCTCCCTATTCTGGTATTTTAAAGAGTACTTAGCGTAAATATTAAGCAACCTAACGAATAGGGTTCCAACTCCCAGCAACAACAAAAATAAATAAATAAAAAATAGGGAACCACCCCTCACGCTCCACCTCATGATGCTTAATCAACGTAATCAACCTTAATTTGATGCAGTGTGAAAAAAAATGCACAGAAATCAATTATTTTTCAAGAAATATTAAATAGATTCAACATCTTTCTTCAACAAAATTGCAGACTGCACAGATGGTACCTTCCCAAATGAAAAAGTACTATAGCTTACTAGGGTATATATATATATATATATATATATATATATATATTAGACTTAATAGTCACTATATACAGTAATTGACTTCTATTCATTTTACATCAAATTAAAACTTTGGGTGTCAGATAATTATTTATTAAAAGCTAGACATTTTAAATGAGAATAAGAAAGAAAAGTATGTCTTTGTGCCCCCTTTTCCCAGTTAATGCCCTATCGGCCCCCCTGGCTAAACTTTGCTAGATCCGCCCCTGCACAGTTACCAGCCGCCAGCTACGTAGAAAAAGATCCTCGAGTAGAAAGTAATATTAAATAAATTGTAACAACAGCTTATCAAGCTTAAACGTGCTGCTGTTGTTCAGCCGCTGGTTTCCTCTTTCTGGCGCAAAGTGGACCAAAAACAAACAAGAGAGACTCACGACAGAAAAGCCGATCAGCTGATCATTTAAGCAGTTTCACGATTGAAGTAGCAGCCGGAGAGCGAGAGGCAGTCGCTCGTTAAGCTTAACGTGGGAATGCTTTACAAACATTCAGAGATGGACTTACACACGTGCTTTACTTTTCTCGGGGATAACTTTGTCGGAGATGAAATGCCAGGTTGCTAGCGAAGCTCCAAATGCTATCCAGACCACCGACAGGTCCCGCATGCCACAGCTGCTCTATCACGTGATGCATACTGCTCCGACGTTCTGAGGCGAGTTACGGCGTGTTGCAAGTTTTGTGAGGTGCTTTCGTGATATTTAATGGATCGGATTACATTTTTTATTTTTCTCCGATATCCGATCCAGTAATTTAGGTCAGTATCGGACCGATACCGATACGTAATATCGGATCGGTCCATCTCTAATAAATATCAATGTTAGCCCACGATTTTGTTCCAGTTTTCAATTTTGGCCCACTTTGTATTTGAGTTTGACACCCCTGAAAACCAGTAACTTTAAACACTTACTGGTCAAATCCATCACAGACCTGACACAGCACCTGAGCGACGGTCCACAGTTCACTGAAACCTCATCAGAAATGCTGTCATGAAGACATTCTTAATGAAGGGAAACAGGAGGACAGACTGAGGCTGAAAATGACACCAGAACTGGACTGAAGGTCAGAGGAACAGGTGTGATGGAGAGATGGATCCACATCATGGTCAGTGTGTACGAGGAGGTCAGGAGGAGGTCCAGCAGTGAGAGTCTGCAGCCATCTGTGAAGCACGGTGGAGGCTGTGTCATGGTTTCAGGTCAGTCAGTGCTGTTGGAGATCTTAAACTGATGAATTACAGAGTCTGATCCACCACGCAGGAACATCTGGAAACATCTGACTGGCAGCAGCTTCATTTTTCAGCACACCGATGATCCCAAACACACTGAGAGAGCAGTGAAAGCACACAGGAACACACACACGAGTCATGGAGTCCAGTGTCGAGTGGAGACTGCTTTGTTCCTCCTGAATTGGAGGCCTTGTTTCTTGAAGAGTCAAACACCATCCCGCTCATGCAGCGTTGTAGAGACATGCAGCCAGAGCTGCAAAGCACTGTGGGTGAGCCTCATGCACCCGCGTAGCTTCTACGTCTCTAAGCAGGCCTTAGCCATCACTCGTCATCGCTCGCTGTGTTATCAGTTAAATACAGGGACCAAACAGTGCTGCAAACATGCTTATCTGCTGGGAAGCTTTAACATGGGAGTCTACGGGGACGGGCTCGCTGCTTCCCCTACTGGACGTCAGAGGAACTGCATGTTTTGTGCTTCAGTGTGTTTCCGTCACCACGAGTGTGTGAACAGGTCCTCACAGCATCACACACACACTCCTGCCTTCCTTCCTTATGAGGCCCACTGTCATAATGACTTCAACCACAGACTGACCCGAGCCTCAGCTTGAACACACCGCGAGTCCGAACCCTCCTGCCCCCTAAAGCTGCCACCTGCCCACGTGACTGCACACTGTAAAAAGTAAGTGTCGGTGAAAACGCTGAGAAGTGTTACGGTTCCGTTTCGGAATAACTCGGTGCTGTTGGTTCGTCTGCCTGTGACTAAGCAGCAGACATGCGCGCTGTCACATAAATAAACCCACGTATAAATAAAGGCACGTGACACCCCGTGTGCGCGTGCTCTGGGTGAACCCACACTTTTTCCAGCGCGCTCTGATTCCTTGAAGCCGGACTCGTTTCTGCGCACACGCCAGTTTCGCTTCCGCGTACTTCCCCGCCTCTTGTTGCCGTGAAAGCTACCAGGAAACACACTCGGAGCCGGATCACAGCACACTGACAGCGGCGAACCTGCCGGGGACATGGCAGCCTCTGTGTGCGCCTTCATCCTGGCGCTTTACGCACTGTGCGGCTCCGCAGGTAAGCACACCTTTACTTTGAGGGCAGGTGAGGAGGAGGCGGTCTGACGGAGGGAAAGGCAGCGCAGAGCGTCTGGAGCTCAAAAAGAAAGCTCAGCTAGTGACGAGTGTTTAAACTAAAGCTGTGAGCTGAAACCCAGAGCACAGTCTGCTGTTTACTCAGTCAGACAGGTGAACTTTGACCCCAGCACAAGAGACAGCAGTGTGTTTTAGTGTCAGCGAACAGCGCTCATGTCTTTGTGTTTGTGCTCAGCCGGCTCAGGAGGGCTCAGCGCACCCACCCACGTCCGACTGACGTCCTACAACATGGACCTGGTGCTCAGGTGGGATCCACCTGAAGGGACGACCGATGTTCTGACCTACACGGCCGAGTACAGGTGAGTCACCGGCGGGTGTGACATCTTCAGGTGATCGCAGTTTAGTGTCAGAGAACTGAGTCACTTTCAGTTTGAATGTTTACCTTCAGGAGGGCGAGTGCGATCATCACACTTAGGGCTGGGTATCGTCACTGATTTCTAGAATCGATTCAATTCCGATTCACAAGGTCCCGAATCGATTCGATCCACGATTCGATTTAATTCGATTCTATTCAATTTGAATATGGGAAATTTTGACAGTCAGAAATATTATAATTCAGATCAGTACATTTACATATTTTTGTATCTATAAAAAGGAAGCTGACACACGCAAGACTTTATCAAAGGTGTGAGCATCACAGCAGAGGCCTTTGTGTCAAAGTAGCTGAGGATAAAACACAAAAAAACATGAAGGTGATTTTCCTGTTCTGGGATTTTATAAAAATATTCTGCAGTACATCAAAAACGAAAGAAAACCATTAATCAACACATGATTGTAATCTGAAGTTACAGCGGTTTTATTAGAGACACAGCATTTTGCATTTTGCATAATTTCAAAAAGTTTTAATTTGTTCAGTATTGAACGGCAGAAATTAGGTTTTCTTTTCGGAAGTATATAAAACGAAAAAAAAAGAAAGTCGGCCGACAGCCTGTAAACAACGGTAGTCTTGTGCGTAACAAGTAAGCGAATAATGAAGAAAACAGATTTTTAGACGGGAAACTGTTCTTGAAGTATACTGAGAGAGAGAGGGAGAGAGAGAGAGAGAGAGCTGTGCATCGTGGTTGAAGCAAAACAGTAAAAGTCAGAGTGAATACATGACGATGTTTATGTGAAGCGTAGTTTGGATCTTCTTTTGCTGCTGGTTCGGTCAATATTGTTTGGAGAGACATCAAACTAACAGCTTTAGAATCAGCGCATAAAGGGCGTGAACACACGGACCCGCCGAATCAGAATCAGCGAGCTGTCGGCTTTCAGCCCCGACCGTGAGAAAGGCGACATCTCACTGATTCTGATCCGTGGGTTCGCGCTGTGTGTTTAAGTCTATGTGCAGAATCCGTGTTCCTGCTCTCATTTACTGTCTTAGCTGTTTGGTGGTTCTTGAAATTTTGTGAGATTTCACCTGAGATTCTGGCATTTCGGGCAAAATAAATTTATATAAAAAAATCGATTCAGGATTTTAATGAATCGATTTTACGTTATCCAAGCCAGAATCGATTTTAATCGATGAATCGATTATAAAAACCCACCCCTAATCACACTGCGAGCTAGAAAAGGAAACTTAATCTTTGGGTCTTACTCGTCGCTGTCAGTGGAAAATCAAAGATTCCAGAGCAGCTGGGCTCAGAAATGGACGTTATTCTTCCTCCGAAGAGTCCGATCACCTCAGTGTTTGGGAGCAGGTCACACTTCGCTTTGTCATATTTTTAGTTGCTCTCTGAATCAGGGATGCCAAACATGAGGCCTGGGGACCAGCACCGGCCCACCAGAGGCTCCATTCTGGACAGTTCATAAAGTATTATGAAGAAGTTTTACCTGCAGGACACTGGCTTGGGAATACGTGGAAAGTTAAAATATTCCTAGATCTTTATAAACTACTGACATCATACAGAATGAGTGCACGTTTGCTCACTCCTGCCAAAATAAAAAATGAAAGGCTGCAGCAATAAAACATCCGCTGATGCTTTCTCCTATGAAACCCTTCGGTTCAGCGATGCTGCAGAGCTTCAGGTCCTGCTGGAATTTGTCCCAAGTAAGGCGCGAGCCTTTTCCCAGGGTCTGCATGGACTGAAGGAACAGTGACTGCAATAAAGCCTGTGAGCGCAGGATGTACTCTGTTCAGGCCACATAGAGGAAGTTGGATAAACTGTCAGTAAGATAATCCATGCAGAATGTGAACTAATGAAATCCGATGTGGCCACAGACCGCCCCTGAGAAGACCCGCCTACCTTGATGTACTCACGCGTGCGAGCAAACCTGACCCCCACGACAAGCCCATTACCGTCAGATTATGAAACGCCACCCTATTCAGCTCTTCCCACCATGTCTGTGTCCGATGGGCTCCTGCAAAAAGCTCATTATCTGCAAACTGACGCGCCGCCATCTCTGCATGAGGAAGCACCTGTACCTCCAGGTGAAGCGCTGATGGTGCCTCGCGATGAGGAGACTGAAACAGCCGTACAAACGCAGTTATGGAATCACAAAGTCACAAAAGTTACTCATCCAAGAGCGGGGGAACGGTGAGTTCCAGCTGTTGTTCTGGGAGAGATCATTCTAAGAAGAACGGATTTCATGAGTCTGTATAAATGTGCCCTCGTGTCCAGCATCAGGAGTTTTTCCTGCAGGCAGTATAAATTTGAACCTGATGTCTTTCTGTAGGAACAAACATTTAAAACTCAGCGCTGAGTAAACCTTCCATCACACCTGGATTTACCTGGATGCAGAGGTGCGGCGGTTATTCTGTAGAACGCCGTGCGCTGATGAACAGTGTGTTTGCAGACTCGTGGATTAGTCGTGTTTTTTCTCTCCTGTTGAGATGTCGAGTAAAACCGTCACAGGAACATCTTCGCTTCTTTGTGGGTGTTGACCTCCGACCTCAGCCCCTCCTCCCTGCGCTGTCAGATCTCGGCTTTATGAGGTCGATCTGATGAAGACGTGCGTTCAGGCAGAAGTCAGGAGGCGGAGTCGTGTTCAGATGAACAGATTAAACTGCGGTGCGTTTGTGGAACCGAAACAACCGCCGTCATGTCCAAACATAATCTCAGCATCTGATTGGTCAGGGCACAGCCTTCCATCTGTGCCCGGCTCAGGCAAGCCGGCGGCGTTCCCGGGTCTTCTTTGCGTGGACGCAGTGATGATCCTGAGCCCATGCAGATGTGTCCATCCAGCTGTGTGCGCTCTGGAAACACCCGGCCTCCTCTTTAGTTGGCAGACGTCGAGGTTTACACTCTTCTCCAGCCTTTTGTTGCAGCTCGTCCAACTTTTCTGAAAAACGATTCTAAAGCGGTGTCAGTGTCAGCACTCGATGTGCTCCCTTTGTGCGTTTTCAGATGATCCTTAATGATTATTTAAAAACAGTATGCACGTGCTCTGAAACGGTGAGGACAGCGCAGTGACTGCAGACCGGTTTAGTCCTGCTTTGCATATGAATCTGTGATATCTGCACCATCAGTCCTGCTGTTCCACATTTCTGAAAAGCTGCAATCAGATCACTTACAGGAAGAACAGCACCTGCCTTTCTCCTGCTCTCCGGCCCACTGAAGCCATTTTAATATGTGTGGTGTGGTTTGTGAGGACCGTGGTGAAATCGAAGCTGTTATTGTTGCGGTCCAGGTGTTCACACAACAGAAACGTCCTCTTATCTGCAGCGTCTCTGTTCTGGGAAACGCCTCCACTCGACTGACTCGTTAGAAAGCAAACGCACGCTTTTCTGTCCCGATGCACAAACGGTGAACGTGGCGTTCCAGCTTTGATGTAACCAGCACCGCCAGCTCGTGTGAGCGTTAGTTTCTTTGCTTCGTGCCGTCACACGTCCTGCAGGATAAAGTCGTGAGATCTTCTTGAACAGCGGTCGTGTTCCCGAGAGGAGAACATCTGTCTGAAGTCACACCTGTGACGCCATCGCTGTGTTTCTCTGTTACAGAAGCTTAGCAACTGGATACAACAATGGCTGCACAAACACATCAGCCCTCAAATGTGAGTTCACCTCCTCCTCCATCACCGTGCACGGGAGTTACACGGGCAGAGTGCGGGCGCATCGGGGGGCCGAGAGCTCCAGCTGGGTGGAGAGTAACGTCATTGACATGGACAGACACAGTAAGTGAATCTCGTCATATGTGCCGAGCTCGTTTGTCTCTGATCCAGTAGCGTGACACAGAGAGGAAAACCGAGTATTAGCCGATGACGAGCTGATGGGTGTCGTTTATCCCACTGAAACTTTTGCCCGTTTGGCACTCGGGTGGAAATTTTAGCTCTGTGCTAAAAAACCAGCCCATAGTGATTGGAGAGGGGATCTAACCCCTGCAGTTATCTGCATTTGAAACTATGAAATCTGCAGGCACAAAGCAAGACCTCTGCTTCTGGGAGCTTTTGGTATCCTCTCGTTGGCCACTTCTACTGGACAGAGCTGAAGCTTTTCCAGTTGTGCCACATGTGCTCCACAGTGGGAAATGTTGCTCTAACTCCCATCGGCTGCTCAGTTTTGTTCCAAGCTTCCATGTTAGTGGATTTCCAGGCCAAGACTTTCCCCTCTGTCGTCTGGTATTTACAAAGGAAGAGGCTAAAAAGCCAGCTGACAATTATAAGGCAGCAGATAATAACCCTCACAGCTGACTTGTAGATGATTAAGGTTATTTTCCCTCGTGTAATGTCATCATTCAAGTCAAGTCAAGTCAATTTTATTTATAGAGCACATTTAAAAACAACCAAGGCTGACAAAAGTGCTGTACAGTAAATACAGATAAAAATACAATAGAACACAATTTCGTAAAACACCTCGCTGATCAAAATAAAAAATAAATAAACAATTAAATTAAACCTTTCTAAAAGCCAATGAAAAGAGGTGAGTTTTAAGAGCAGTTTTAAAAGTTTCTAGGCTTTTGGAGAATCTGACGTGAGGAGGTAAACTGTTCCACAGTCTGGGTGCAGCCACAGCAAACGCCCTCTCTCCCTTTGTCTTTAATTTATACCTGGGAACATCTAAAAGCATCAGATCGGCTGACCTCAAAGATCTCCTGGGGCGATAAGTACTAAGGAGTTCTGACAGGTAAGAAGGTGCAGTGCCATTTAAAACCTTAAAAGCCAGCAGTAAGATTTTAAAATCAATCCTAAAAGCAACTGGGAGCCAGTGGAGAGAGCAGAGAACCGGAGTGATGTGGTCTCTTTTTTTTGAACCGGTCAACAGGCGAGCGGCAGCGTTCTGCACCAGTTGAAGGCGATGTAGACAGGAACGATCTAGGCCAGCATAGAGGGAATTGCAGTAGTCCAGCCGTGAAGTAATAAAAGCATGGACCACTCTTTCTAGATCGTTCCTGCAAAGGTAAGACTTGACTTGACTTGACTTGATCATTGATCTAACAGAACAAGTTTTGGGAGGTAAAATGAAAGATTGGTGAATGAGACCATTTGGTGGCTCTCAGAGAAGCTTCCTGAGATCAGGATGGTCCCCTTCAGCTCCGGTTCAGACTGTGGCAGCAGCTGTGTGGGGAGTCTGCAGTTATGCAATGACTGCTTCAGCAGGGGACGTCTGAAGAGCCTCGCTGAGCTGAAGACGATCAGAAATGAAACCGTGAGCGAGCTTTTCAGCGTCTCGCTCGTCAGAGCTCTCGCCGTCGCTGACTTCAGTCCAGTCAGAGTGAAATCCTGGTTTCTGTGTTTCTGTCTGTGTCCTCAGTGAAACCGTCTGCCGTCATGGTGGGAACCTCCCCAGCTCCAAGCACACTGGCATAACAGAGCTGTAGCAGATGGAGTGGACTGTTAGAGAAGCTGCAGCTTTGATTTTGTCCAATAAAAACGTCTCTCCACATCTGTCCCCCTCAGCCTTCATCGGTCCACCTGATGTGACTCTTCATGTCACTGGGACATCTTTGGAAGTCAGCATTAAAGACCCAGTGTTCAAGCAGTCAGAACTGAGGGAGACGTACACCTCGGCCACCTATAACATCACCTACTGGAAGAGCAGCTCGAAGGAAGAGGTGGGAACGCCGGTTTGTAGTTTTAGCTTCTAATATTATTAGAAGCTAACATTATGCCAGCTAATATCAGGCTCCAGTGTCCTAAAATCACACTTTCCCTCTGATAAACAGTTTGATTACGTTCTCATATCACACGAGAGTTTGTTCACAAAGCGTCTGGGTGCAACAATGTTAGATGCACAATAAAGTTTCATTAAACCAGCTAAAAGCAGCAGAAACAGCATTGCTAAGGACACTTAAGCATAAGCTCAACAACTCATGGCTGAGCTTCCCTGACTTGCACTGGCCTCCTGTCACAGAGCTTCACAGCCTCTTTCAGATTAAATAAAGGTGGCGGCGTCTCGCCCACCAGTGACAGCTGAGGTAAACAGCACTGACAGCCTTCCACAGGCTTGGAGGTGGACGCGGTCCAAACAGTAGCAGGAATACGGCCACAACCGTTATGATGTACAGTCCAAATTTCATGTGTTTGATCTCTCATAGAAGCATGTTTGTCCTACAGCAGCCACCGTAGTTAGAGCTACGCACTTAAAGTGTGAGGGGTAAGAAACTGCTGACAGCTAGTGATGATGTTTTACACACTGTAACTAGGGATGCACCGATACCAGTATCGGTGCATCCCTAACTGTAACTTTTAAAAATTCAAAGAGTGAAAACAGTGAAATCAGCTGAGCTCCTCTGCTGCCTCCTACAGGTAGAAACAATGAGTGACATGATGCAGGACCGAGTGGTTCTTAGTGACCTGGACCCGCTGAGCGAATACTGCGTCCAGGTCCAAATCATCACCAACATGAACCCCAGACCGAGCGAGTACAGCGACGTCGTCTGTGAGCGCACCGGTGACGGTAGGCACCGCCGTCACACAGCCGTCACAATCGCTGAAGGTGTCGCTGATGGGCTCACCTGCTGCTGTGTGGTTTTCTTACAGTGGATGCAGCTCCGTGGGTGGCGGCCGTGGTGACGTTTGTGGTCATGGCCACGGTGGTGGCTCTGGTGGTGACTCTGGTGGTCTACTGGAAACAAATCTCCAAGTTCCTGTGCCCAGAAGTCGTGCTGCCGCCACACTTTAAAGAGGTGTGTGTGTGTGTGTGTGTGTGTGTGTGTGTGTGTGTGTGTGTGTGTGTTCTTTAATCTAACACTGACCTTTCTGCCCCGCCCCCTCAGTCTCTGCTGCTGAATGATCCCAACTCCATCTACCCAGTCTCGCTGCCCTCTGAGCACTGCGACCACGTCAGCATCGTAGCAGACCACAGGACTGAGGAGGAAGGAGGGTGCAGCACTCAGCCTGATACCTCACAGGATGGGGGCTAGGAGGCGCAGGAGGGGGTGGGATGCACTTTAAAGACTCTGAGAATCGGCCTCTGACTGTGAGGTTTTAGAGCTGTGAACTCTGCAGCAGTGAAGTGATGAAGACGAGCAAGAACAGGTGAAGCTGTTCCCACTGTCACAGGCTGCTGTTTATACTTTAATAGTTTATTCATGTCAATGTAAATGTTTTGCTTTCTACTGGTTTTTTAATGGTTTTAATGGTCGGAGGTTAACCGAAGCCTCTGCTGCTCCTGCTCGTAGGAACCAGGTGACCCGATGCTGGGCTGTACTGAGACAGTCTGGGTCTTTTACTGCTCTGTCTTCGTAGCCCAGTTTAATTACGTGTTCAGTAACTGGATTACAACATAACTACATGTGAAGGTGTAGCCCTGCAGGCTGTGTGTTTGGGTGTAGTAATAACTGATGTGGGGATGAGGTTGGCTTGGGTTTGCCACCAGCTGCTGTGAGACCTCGCCGTCCTCTGCTGTTTCCAGCGGGTTCACCTTGGATCTCCATCAGGCAGGATTCGGGCCGTCCAGCAGAACTTATGATGAAGAAGTGTGAACACTGTAAATACTCTGATTTATTTCTAATAAAAGTCTTTGTGACGGATGAAATGCTTCTGATTGTTCTTCGCTACAGAAACACGTGAAACATCGTTTTAAATCAGACTCAAACTTGGCTGCTGGTGTTCCAGATCAAGTGGCGTTGGTCAAACAGATGTGTGGTAGACTTGCTTTTCAGGACTCCATTTGAGTGCTCACAAAGTAAACTGCACGCTTTAGTTGTGAAGCCAAAACGCTGAAATCGCAGTAATAACACGTGCGAGGGGAACGATAACAACGACAAGATTCTCCAGATCGTTTGCTCTGTCCTGTGAACTGCATCGGCGTGGTGTCAGTCATTTGGTGTTTCTGCGATCGTGCGAGAGAACATCACCAGGTAAACTTTTTGAATATTTTATTGTTCAGCAGCAACAAGACTGACGGAGTGTGTTTGAGGGAAGCTCACAAATGTCAGGGAGGAAATATTTGATGTTTATTTGCTGGTTTGTCGGTAGCAGCTCCTGAAAAGCAAGTCTACCACACATCTGTTCGAGCAACTGTTGCCAACCAAGTTGATTTTGCCTCTGACAAAGACGACTCCTCAGCCAGGCCTCATTTCAAAGCCCTGTAGCGCCACCCTGAGGCCCCAGTGCTACCTGTACACGGGCCGTTGAGGCCAGCAGGAGGCGCTCCAGTTGAACTTGTTTTCCCATCAGTCACTGCGTGGACGCACACTTCAGCTGCATTTATGAATCATTTGAACCCTCCTTTATTTATTTTGTGCATCTCGATGATGTTTTGTTCTGCTGGGCTGTTCTTTTGGTCCGGCTCTCAGACTAAAGGTCAGCTGTCACATACATGTTTTTTTACAGGCTACTGACAAAAAAACAAACACTTTTAACCACATCCTCGCTGAAAACACAGAAATGCAGAACTTCAGCAGCACAGGAAGTTTCAGGGTTTTACTCAGAACCAGAAAAACTTTATTTTGAGACGTGAGGCAGAGCCTTCAGTTCTTAGGCCCCTCTTCTGTGGAACCAGTTTGGATTCAGGAGACAGACACTATCTCTACTTTCAAGATCAGGCTTCAAACTTTCCTCTTTGCTAAAGCATATAGTTAGGGCTGGACCAGGTGACCCTGAATCCTCCCTTAGTTATGCTGCAATAGACGTAGGCTGCCGGGGATTCCCATGATGCACTGGGTGTTTCTTCTTCACTCTCTTAAACAAAGTCTATTTTAGTTTCATGATCTGTAATGAAATGATCTAAATCATTTATAAAACAAACTGACCTCTACACCTGATCTTAAAACCTATTTTGTCACATCTAAGTTGTAATTGGAACATGAGATGAAAATGCAAAGTTTTCTTTTCTTCACTGTTACTTGTGTTGTTGCAGGATGGGGTTAAAATCATATTTTCCTGGGTATGAGCTCCTGATCCCTCAGCTCCCAGTATGAAGTGGTTTAGTGGTGTTCTTCTCACAGGCATCTGTGTCACCTTCCCTGGAGCTGCTGGTTTAATCTTTTAAACTTGTAGGTCCTGAAACAATCTTTGCTTTCCAGTAAAATTCCTTTTGTGTCTCGTTTGTCCTGAAAAGTTTATCTGGCTGTGTTTCCTACTGACGTTGGAACTGTGACAGTTTCAGTATGGCTGTTGAGGACAGCGTGCATACTAGGGCTGCCACGACTAGTCACGATTAGTCGACTAGTCACGATTAGTCGACTATCAAAATGGTCGACGACTGATTTAATAGTCGACGCGTCGTTTGAAGCTTTGTAAGATCCTGAAAGACGCAGGAATAAGTAGCAGGATTTAAGAGTGTAATGACGGACTGAAACAGAAGATGGCAGCACTGCATGTACAAGGATGCCAGCTGCCGTTAAACCCCGAAGAAGAAGAAGAAGAAGTAGCTGTGTCCGGTATCATAGCTTTTTTTTATCGGAGCATTTTTTCTTTTTTTGCCGATGCCCGTGATGCCGCCCCGGGCAAACCGCCCGTGTCGCCCGTATCTAAAACCGCTGCTGTGTTCTGTTGCTTCCTGTGTACTCCACTCTGTCATGCTGTAGATTTGATTCATCGTTTACAGGTGAAGCTGTCATTAAAATCATTGAATGAGATCAATGAATCAGTGATCAGGATCCAGTGGATGGATACGATTCAGCCTGTGGTTGTGATGTGAATAAATCTGTGATCTCTGATCAGTTTGTTTAAGGATCACATTTTCATACAGAGGGATTTATTTTGGCTTCACAGACGCTGAAGCTTCAAACATGTCAGCAGGCTGGTGGTTATTATGGGATGGCATCCTCTCCTGCTGGGTGAGCAGAGTCTGTTCATTTTCATTACAGTCCAGGGTCATGGTGTGGGCGGAGCCTATCACAGGTCTCATAGGGTGAGAGATGGGTACACCTGTACAGGTTTCGATCCATCACAGAGCTCTGTGTGCCTGAGTCAGACATTTGAACTTTATACAGCTTTAGGTTGTGTTTTAGTTTCAGCTGCTGAAAAAGAATCTTAGCTTATCTTGTGTTATGTTGAAGGAAAACTGAATCTCTCTCCGTAGACTCTAACACCTCAGAGTGATCTATCAGTGAGTCTGCAGATATGAACAAAAGCAGACTCAGAGCCTACCATATCGCCTCTTATCATCGCTTTAATGACGTTTCCATCTGACACGTCTGAACCTTCACCGACACCCACAGCTGGACTCTGAACATCTGGCTGCCTAAAAAGAAGAAAACCATCCACACAAAGATTAGGAGCTGGAAAGTGATCGGGGTGAGTTTACTGCTCTGTGTGTAGCTGTTCAGTGTTGAATGTTCACGGATGAACCTCCTCAGGAGGAGAGTGAAGGAGTCGTCCTGCATCAGTATCTGTTCAGTTAGGTCCATATATATATGGACACTGACAAGTTTTGTGTTGTGACCTGTTTACTGAGTCATATTCCAGTTATAGTTATATAATAGACGTGGATATGATGGTTAGACTCTCAGCTTTCGATCGAGGGTAACCACGTTCAGACTGGGTGAAGGGTTTAGGAGTTTCAGCTCCTTAACGTGTGCAACCCTCTTCTTAAGTGGGCCAAAAGTAATTGGACAGTTGACTCAAAGGCTATTTCATGGACAGGTGTGGGGAATTTCTTCATTACATCCTTATCTGTGGCCAAGTCAGTCACCTGACCTTCACCCAACTGAGCATTTCAGTTGTTCGAGACTAAACTTTGGTCAAAAAGACCCACAAACACACAGGAGCTGAAAGCTGCTGCAGTAAAGGCCTGAGAGAGAGAAGGAAACCAGCATCTGGTGATGTCTGTGAGTTTAAGACCGTCAGCAAACCCAGCAAAGGGTTTTCAACAGCGTATTAGAAATGAACACTTCATTATCACTTATTGAATCTGTGTGGGAATGAAGGGATTGTGTTAAACATACTTTAGTTCCTCACATTTTAATCCAATCTTTTTGTCCAACCCACTGAGTTAAAGCTGAAGCTCTGCATCTGAGCTGTTTCGTTTAAAATGTATTGTGTTGATGCACAGAACCAAAAACAGTTGTCTGTGTCCAAATATTTATGGACCTGACTGTATTTAATCTGTATCAGGACCTTTATCCGTATCTGTATGTGTGCCTGTACCTTTATCAGCATCAGTATTTGTACATGTATCAGTATCAGGGCTGAAAGGGTTAGGGCAAGTAATCAGGCTTTCTCTGGAGTGGGTGGAGGTGACGGTGCTGTGAGTCTGCATCGCCTCTCTGAACAGAAATCTGACCTTCCACATGCTGTTCTGGTCATTAGAAGAAAAATATATTTTTAGTAAATGAAAGCTGACGTTTCAATAAAATGAAGTGAGAGAGCGGCCGATTGTCCTTTGGTGGAAGAGAAAAGCTGTGGCCTGTGTTTCTGAACGAAGCCCAGAGGTCTGTCCATGACAGGAACGCTTGTCTGAGGCTCTCTGATGATGAAGAGCACCGCTCTGCTTCATGTTCACGTCTGACTGAAGCTCGTTCAGAGCAGCAGCTCTCAGGTCAACCTCGCAGCCTTTTTCTCTCGCCGTCTGTCTGTGTCTGAAGTCTGGAGCCGTTTCAGACTTTCATGCTGATGTTTGGCTCGAACAAGCAGGAGATTTCTGAGGTTTTCTCATGAATCAGTCTCTGCTGGTTTGTGGAAAAACCATCAACATCAAACATCAAAGCAAGGCAGCAACATGAGTCCAGCTCAGAGAAGACTCAGTGAAAACAGCGACACCTACTGGACACTTACTGTGGCCACATGTGATAATGCCGTTGCTGTTCTACTCTTCTCTCTCATTTTTAGTTCATGGACAACAAACCAGCTTATAGAACAAAACATATTAAGAAGGCTGCTGTGTTTATGGTGCTCACCACACGGGTCTCACAGATAAGACCTGAGACATCTTTCATCTGTGCTGGACTGAAGTGTGAGTGAATGCAGATCGATATGCTGATGGGAAATAAAGATGAATGAATGAAATGCAAAAACCTCCCTATGTGTAAAGATTTTTAATTTAAAACATTTTATGTAAAAATATATTTTTATATGGTTATATAATTATTCTTTATAAACGGCCTCCCCAGCCTTGGGGAATCGTTCATCACATGTGTGTATACGTGGTATTTGTTTGCCAGCATACAGCGCTTCACTACTGCTAAAGTTAGTGACTTTACAGGATGCAGAGCCTGGTCCTGACCGCAGGAGGCAGCAGTGTGCCGCAGAGCCCGTGAGGCTCCCGGAAATGAAGCCGCAGACGAGGGGCTGTGCCGTAAATGGAAAGTGAAAAACGTTGTTGCGCGGCTCTGTTTCATGGGGGTGATTGATATCAGGTGAGTTTTCAGACAGCTGGGAGGCTCGCAGGCAGGTGCGACTAACGCGCTGCTTCAGATGTTACTTGAAGGAATAAAGCGGGAAACGAGGCGGGTTACGAGCAGTTAGCGTTAGCCTCCGTTAGCTCCCGTTTGCTCGGTGGAACAAATGCTCGGTGAGCTGTGACCGTCACAGGACAGGTGTACGGTTATTAATCCAGCAGGGAGCGAAGAACAGACAGGTGTTGACAACCCTGACGGTGTGGGAATCCGCACACCTGCAGGAGGCTGACGGAGCAGCTACGCCTGTGCTGCGGTGGAGCTAACAGTTAGCCCCCGACCAGCTAGCAAACACTTTGCCCTGCGGATACACCTGCGCTTTAAATATGTACATGAGAACAAGTGAACCAGCCGGAACAAAACAGACCTCAATAACTGTGAAAGAAATAAAAAGCTGAACTACAGTGTAAAGTTATAAAATACCAATTAAATTCTAAAAGACCACAAAAGAAGCTCCTTTAAATGTAAAAGATCTCAGACTGAAAAAGAATAATAAGTCAAAATAAAGTAATTATATCACGAAATGGCTTGTTAAAAAATAAAGAAACAGTAAAATAATCAGGTTCCTGCAGGAAACTGGTGAGCAGGTGTTAGCAGGTCAGCATCTGCAGCTTCAGTCCATCACTGAAGCATCTCAGTGTTGGAGCCGGGACAGGTGACACTCCTAAAATTGGGCCTCTCTTTTTACCCACTAAGTCACCATGGTAACGGATGCTCAACACCTTACCTGGTCAGGAGGAGGTAATGTTCAGAAGCTTTTTCCTGAGAGCAGTGAAAGAACCCCGGCTGTGAATCACAGACTGAACTTGTGATCATCTGATCACGTGCTGTTGGAGGAAATGTCTAAATGTTGTTCTGTGTGATTCTGACCTGCTGCTGAGTAGGGCTGCACGATTTTGCATAAAATGAGAATCACGATTTTTTGCTTAGAATTGAGATCACGATTCTCTCACGATTCTCTTTTCCAGTATAAATATTTATTGCACTTATTAACTGCACATCAACTTAGTAACAGTTGAGACTGAACATAAAAACAATAAATAAACATAAAACAACAAATGTCTCACGTTTTGTTGTTGCTGCAAAATGTTGTACTGCTTGAAATTCCGTCTCCACCGTTGCTCGACACTGTGTGTATAGAGCAGGTAGTGCAACAATAGAAAAATAGTTGCGGGACGGCACTGTGTAGCGTTTGTCTAGGGTGTTGATCATTTTCCTAAATCCCTCGGTTTGCACAGTGTTGATGGAGCCATATCTTTGGTCAGGTGATAAGTGATAGCCTCCGTAATTTCTTTGAGTTCGACGGGTAGCGCTGGAAGCGCTGTGTAAGGTTCCCGTTATTGATGTTTGGGTGGTTGACCGGGACGGATTTTCTCCTGTCACTTTCTCGTCATCCCTGACGTGCTCTCCGTTGTTTTTTCCTGCTAATTTTAGCATCACACCTTCTGTATCACGTGGTATAAGGCTCCGCCCTTGTCATTTGTTGAGCAGGAAGAGTGAGCGCTTGTTTTCATGCCGATTACGTCCCGGATCAAAATGCGGTACAATCGTCTTTAAATCGTTGTCATTTGGAAATGAGATCGCACATAAGTATGAATCAAGATCGCGATTTTCTAACGATTAATCGTGCAGCCCTACTGCTGAGTCTGTAAGCTGATGCGTGACAGTGAGCTAAACCCAGGTAGAAACATGGATCTGTTTCTCCCGTCTGTTTATTTTTCAAAACGTTCTTCTGCGATTAAAATGGAAAAAAAAACCTTCTGAATGACGATGTGTCCTCATATTTCTGACAGTTTGTAGCAGATGTGGTGAAAATCAATGTCCGTTGGTTCTGGTTGAATCTTCAGGTCCAGACGTCCTTCACCCGCTGCAGGACGCTGTTAACGGCCTGTGTTTGTTTTAAAGGCGCCTTTCACAGAGTGTGAGCAGCTGCTGAGGGGGCGGCAGACTCGCCTGTCAGGACAACTGAAGAAGAAGAAGGCGGAGGAGGAGGATGGCCGGCTTTTTGGATAACTTCCGCTGGCCCGAGTGTGAATGCATCGACTGGGGCGAGAGGAGGAATGCCGTGGCCTCCATCGTGGCCGGAGTTCTGGTTAGTGTGAGGCAGAGAGGGGCGGAGTCTGTTTGAAATCTCCGATAAGATAAATGTTCGCCGCTGGGAGGTTGGTGAATGGTGGAGGTCTTATTCCGCTTCACGCGATCTGTTTCCCGTTTGTCCCAGAACAATGCCATAATCTGTGTTTACCTCAAACATGACTGTTAATAATCCAGAAGTTTGCTGTGATAGTCTGATGTAAAAACCAGTCCAGCTAAGACACATCTGATCAATCAAAGCCTCATTCACACAAACACTTTTTGCTTTGCTTTCTATCCAACATTCACACACATTCATCCATCGGAGAGCAGTGAGGTTTAGTATCTTTCCAAGGATATTTGGTATGCAGACTGGAGCAGCCAGATGAGCTGAGCTGCAGCCACCCCATGATCTGTAAACACTCAGACATTAGTGACAGCACGGATGTCTGCTAAGGATGGACAGGAAGTAAAACCTTTAGAAACGTCACGTCTCGCTGTGCACGTTCTCTTCTTTTAGTTCTTCACCGGCTGGTGGATCATGATCGACGCCGCTGTGGCGTATCCAACCCAGGAGCAGATGAACCACGCCTTCCACACCTGTGGCGTCTTTTCCACCATCGCTTTCTTCATGTAAGTGTGAAACGTTGCTTTCATACCGTACATGCTTTCAGAGTTGTTAGACCATTGAGGGTGGGGGAGAGTTATCCACATGAAAACACATGTAAGATTTGCTTGGGTTTGTTCATGTGCCTCACAGCCTCTTTACAAGCAGCTGCTTTATATGGTTTCCTCCTGCAGTGAAATGTAATTTCAGCTTAAACATCTCAGCGAGGCTTTGAAAGGACAAATTGTGACCTCTGATGATGCCTCATTACTTAGAACTCTTCTTTCACCAAAGAGGAACCAAAACCTTTCACGATGTGACAGGAGAGCAGCCAAACTGCAGAATCATTCAGTCTGTTGTTATTCTGACCTCGATGCTGTTAATGAGCTGAGCTGGTGTCAGACAGGTTTGACCTCAGACTCCGAGGAAGTTACAGACCTGCCAGATTTCACGGTGTGCTTGGAAACTGGTGCTGCAGTCAAATGTGAATCAACAAAGGTCAAAAACAAAGCAGAGACTCTGAAACATCATGTGATCACTTCCTGTTTATGTCTGCAGTGTGAGCAGCATGAAGCGCTCAGACTCCTCTATGTGACTCTGTGTTCATTCTCAGGATTAATGCAGTTTCCAACGGCCAGGTGAGGGGGGACACGTACGGAGAAGGCTGCATGGGCCGGACAGGTGAGTGTTTGTCACCTGTCAGGGATCTGCTGTGGCGCTCAGAGGTGTGAGAAACACACACGTGAGGCAGATGTTAAGAGTAAAGTGCAGAGCCTCAGCTGTCTGTGTGGCTGTAAAGAGACTAATATGTGGTGTAGCTCAGTGGGTGCACAGACCACATGCCGGCGTGGGTTAGGGTTACCCTAACCCTAACCCTGTCTCTCTTCGCTGTAACTAGCCAATAAAAGCTAAAATGATATTTTAAAAAAACGTATATCTGACGGCGGTGTGAATCCTGCCCTTTGCACAGCCGTCAGGATGGACAAACACAGCAGACACAGCACTGCTCATATGTAATTGTACTGCATGTGTCTGCGATTGCAGGAGCTCGTCTCTGGCTCTTCATCGGCTTCATGATGATGTTCGGCTCGCTCATCGGCTCCATCTGGATCCTGTTTGGAGGCTACGTAGTGCCGAGTGAGTTTCTCCCCTCAGTCTGTCCTTGCTGGTCAAACATGCAAACCTGGAAATGATCAGAAGGCTGGAGGGAAAACCAGAAGTTATACCTTTAAGTTAATAACAGCTCAGCCTGGACAAAGTCAGAGAGTATGTTATGGTTTGGAGCGCGAAGTCACTGCTGGCCTTTATCAGCTGCTTCATGGTGTTTTCTTCTGCTCTGAATCACATGACCGTTTTGGAAACTTGGAGCTTTTTCCTGTGGTTTGGTCTCGTTTCACACAGAAAAAATCCACACGAACCGAAAGCAAACCTCAGTGAATCACTACAAACCACACAAGGTTCAAACTGCTCATTGTTCTCGTGACTGAGGCGCAGGTAGCACTCAGGGACAGCCCTCGGTTCATTTCACCTCCAGCGGGTGCAGTTTGTGGCCTCTCACACGTGACCACAGCAGGGTGTTTGAGGTTGCAGCGTAGACCTGGTAGTTGGTCGGATTTGATCCTGAAACGATGGATCAGGGAGTCTTATTTTAAATTCAGCTTTGCTCCTGCAGCAGGTCCATGCGCTGCAGTCTTCACCCTGCTGCGCTTGCTGTGTGAGCAGCAGAAGAAAAGCCTTGTGGTTATTACACTGTGGAGTCTAAAAATACAACAAATGATTTTAATCTGACTTCCTTAGACCTGCGCAGGGAGTCGGCTCTCTCTGAGCATGCTCAGTCACAGTGAAACCTGATGTGACTGATAACATGTCGCTGTGTTCCCGCAGAGAAAGAAGTGGCTCCGGGGATGGCTGTGTTCTTTCAGAACGCCTTCATCTTTTTTAGGTGAGTGAAAAGCAGCAGCGCTGACACTGAAGCAGCTGAAACGGCGCACAGGCCTGTTGTAATTAACCAGCTTGGTGCCAAATATGTGCTTCCTGCAGCGTTGCGACACATTACATGAAACCTGTTGCATCTTATTTCCCGTAATGGGCGGGAGCTCCTGCCAGGAAAGCCTGGCTCAGTTTAACCCATTCAGGCCCCTTTCTGTTCCACTAACTGATGCAGAAAGAAGAACTAAAGGCGGGTGGATGGATACGAGCGTGAAAAGAAGCTTTAACATCCACACAGACTGTAAATACCAGATTTCTCAGGGAGGGGTTTCCAGCTCTGAATGAGTGTTTGTTTTCTAACCTGCTGCAGATTAATGATTGATTCACACCCTGTCGTGGTTGGAGTTTGTCTCAGTCCATCAGGACCATCATGTTTCACCTCCACCTGCCTTGTGCTCATGTTAGTTTAACCACAGCTGTGTAGCTTGTTGCTACCCGATCCGTACCGGAAACCCGATCGGTACCCCGCATGCGCAAATCTTACGTCACTTCCTCTCTTTGCCAACATTGCGACATAGTTGAATGATACTGTTAGCGCCCAGTTAGCTCCTAGCATTTCTCAACAGCTCTTCCTCCTTTTCAACTACCGGGACATTTAAACAATGGATAATCCGTTTACAAACAAATTCATGCTTTTCTCCTCAACAGAGAGTGTCCCCCGATTGAGCAACAGCGCCGTAAAATAAGAAGAATGGCGCCTAATTTTGCTACTTGTATTACTTTTGCTGTAACAAAACAAATTTCCCACCTGTGGGACTAATAAAGGTCATCTTATCTTATCTTAATTACAGAGTTAATAATACAGACTTTATAATAATCAGATACTCTGACCTGTAACTATCGTAAAACGCTTCGACTGGAAGTAGACACCTTTGGCGCATGCGGGGTACCGATCGGGTTTCCGGTAGTGACACAGCTATTACATGACAGAGAGCTTCATTAGCCTCCAAACATCACAGCACTGTGGAGCTGAGCTGTGAGTTTGGATCTGTCTGCTCAGTGTGTGACATCACTGTGACATCACTGTCTTCTCTCTCTGCAGCACTCTGATCTACAAGTTTGGCCGCACTGAAGATTTATGGGGTTAAGACGTCTCCACACACACACACACACACACACACACACACACACACACACACACACACACACACACACACACACACACACACACACACACACACACACACACACACACACACACACACACACACACACGTGTATTTATATCCTTGTGGGGACATCTCATTGACATAATGCTTTCCCTAGCCGTTTACCCTAACCATCAAAAATGAACGCCTGACCCTAAACCAAATCATAACCTAGTTGAGTCTCAAAAATGCCTTCAAACTGGGGCCCGGTATTTTGGTCCCCATGAGGGCTGCTTGTCCCCACAAGTATAGTATACTACCAAATGTTGGTCCCCATTAAGATGTTAATACCCGTGCACACACACACACACACACGGCCTTCAGATGTTTTGTATTCTGCTGTTTTAATCGAAGCTGTAAAAACAGTTTTAGTATTGTTGCTTTTTAAATGGAGACCAATCAGTGCTGCTGCGCGCACACACACGCACACACACACACACACACGCGCACACACACACACACGCGCACACACGTGTAAATATAGTTCTGTCATGTCTCACTTCTCTGTGTCAGTCTCAGTGTGTTTTGTAAAATGAGGGAATTCCTGCTGGCGGGCAGGACCGCCGGTCTTACTGTTAAAGTGTCACTCTGGGAGATTTCAGCCTCACTTCCTGTTGATTAAATGCTAATGGTCACATGTTAGCCGTAAACAGCTGGATGTGAGACTCGCCTCTCGCTCTGACGAGAAGCCGTAAACAAATAGCCGAGCAAACCGGCCCCGTCCTGCTGTGGTTGGATGTAGCACAGTCGAGCGGAGCGATGTGTAGCCGCCACAGGACGGATGCTAACCTGTTAGCCACAGGTGACACACACACACACACACACACACACACACACACACACACACACGTTTCACCTCGTCCATCAGGTCACGCTCACTCTGGACCGTTTTAGATAAAAAAATTTTTACCTCAGACTGTACCTGATTGGTTTCCAGATTGTACTTCCTGTGACTCCTCCAAATTAAAAGTCTGTGATTGTTACATGTATTTTTAATGAAAATCTTCCAGGCTGACACTTCAAGGGGGCGGGGCTAATTTATAGCTGGAAGCACATTTGCTGTCTCGTCTCCGTCTGACACTGGATTATAAAAGGACGTTTTTTGTTCCTGAACTTCCTGTTTGTGACTACGATGTGTGTTGATGATTTTTCAGTATTAAAGTTAAAAATCTCGGCTGCTTCAGTCGTTCCTGAAACAATAAAAAGTGTTGTGGGCGTGGCTGTGAGCTGCTGCTTTGTTTGTTACTGTAACCTTTAACTTGCTGTTTACTGGAAGCAATGACTCAGCCTCACCAGTGACTCAGACATTTTATTAAGGTGAACTCCGCTTATTCAGAAGGACGGGGAGTTGACCTCTGCAGGGAGGAGGGGCTTCCTGTGTCCCCGCCCCCCCAAAAAAAATTACATGAAAATTTCCCGTAGACAAACATTTACCCAACAGTGTTCATGTTACAGGCGCATGCGACACTTCCTATTTCACTGAAACAGGAAGTGTTGGCCACAACTGTCCTCTTACCGCAGCCAGTCAGATCCAGCAGTGAGCGTGTTATTCCCACCTGCCCAGGAACGCTCTCACCGACAGTTATTAATAAAGGAACTAACTCTCAGAGTTAAACAGGACTGTAGGAAGTTTGAGAAAGAGCACGCAGACGTGTTTGCAGTTCCTGTTTTTCTACTATTTCCTGTCATCGGAGGTTTGAAGCAGCGGCAGCGTGGAGAACATTCAGGGAGGCGTGGCCATTCAGAAACGATACTTGGTTAATGCTAGAGTGACCCGCTTCTCTGCTGCGATGGTTGTTAGCGCGCAGTGGTTAAAATTAGTGTCAGGAAGCTGCTCGCTGCGCTCCATCCTGGTTTTACTCCACCCACTGTCCTCATGGGAGTAGTTCACAAATGTTCTGAGATCAGGTGCTCACAGGTAAATAATCCAGATGGTGCACGGTTAGATCACCTGGAGCAGGTGAGCGACTCAGTCGCCTCTGCTGGTAAACTGAGTGGAGTCTCTGTGAGTGGGCGGAGCCTCTCCAAGAGTTCAGGAAGCAGCGGCGGGAGGGCTGAGTGCTGATCTGGGCTCGTAGTTACCGTGAGAGATCTGGAGGTCGTCATAGCGCTCTACGATGGGAGTAAATGGTCGGACTTCAAATTCCCCACGAAACAGATTCTGAAGGAGGAGAAGACACAGGAACCTCAGAGGCAGTGAAGACTAACGATGGGCGATTGGCTGAGCCTTTCACCGATTGTTTTTACAACAGTCATTTATCTGCCCATGAGTACGTCTGCTAATAATGTTGGTCGAAGCTCAGAGAAGCGGTTTTAACCCTTCCAGCTGCGAACAAATGCAGCGATTCGTTTACTCAAACACATAACAGAACAAAAGAACGGCAGCAGCCTGCTTAAAAACAAACAAATTATTCAAATAAAAAACACAACAGTGGGAAACACAGGACGGCCTTTTCCCCACTCTAACCGTGTCTGTCTCACACACTCGACCAAACAAGTACAAAATTAAACCCATCTAACTTTGGCTCTAACTTTGCTGGACTGACGGCTCTGTTAACACCATTGGACAGTTCAGCGACTCACCAGTCACCATGAAGAACCACGTCGGTCTTACACACTGATCGTGAAGCGAACACTTTCAAAATCAGCTCTTTTACTCGCTGACACGCTCGGAGTGGATACAGCACCCACCAGTGTCTGTGTGGTGAGTGTGTGCAGCAGTGTTGGTCTTACCGGCGGGATTTCATATTTATGTGGCTCCAGGCAGCGTTTGATTTTCTCAGTTTGGAAAAACCCGAGGTATCCCAATGTAAGAATGATGATGGCGAGGACCACGATGCCGACGAGCAGCCCCACGATCATCGGCGTCCTGTTCACGTGTTCTGAGAAAACAGACGCAGTGAGGTTACTGCTGCAGCTTTAAAACCTTCAGCTGATTCAAAAGCAGCGGAGTCGTTTACATCTGTGTCTCTGGTTGGAGTCGGAGCGCGTTAAAGGAACGTTACACCAAGAAGAGCAGCTTACCTGATGCAGGGATGACCTCACACTGGATGCAGCTGCGTGGTTCCACGAGGTCCCCGTGGACCGTATAGGCCACCTGAACACAGTACCGCTGCCCCTCCTCCAGGTCTTCAATGGTCCTGGAGTCTATGGTGTCTTCATACTTCTGATGAAGACAATGACACACACACACACACACACACACACACACACACACACAGTGTGAGTGAATTAAACTGAAGTGTTTGCTTCTGCTCGTCTTCTCCTGTATCCAGCTGAATTATCAGACTGTCAGAGCTCCACGGAAAGTAACCCAGCTGTGCAGCTTAACATTGATAAGAGCAGATGTTTATCCCTCCATGGACCCATGACCACATGCTGCTTCAGGGCTTCACTGCAGCTGCTGCCCGTTTGTGGCTCTCTGGCTTCCCTGAGCCTGGTTCTGCCAGAGGTTTCTTCCTGTTAAAAGGGAGTTTTTCCTTCCCACTGTCGCCAAAGTGCTTGCTCATAGGGGGTCATATGACTGTTGGGTTTTTCTCTGTATCTATGAAGCGCCTTGAGGCGACTTTTGTTGTGATTTGGCGCTATATAAATAAAATTGAATTGAATTGAGTTTAGTCCTAAAAATGAAGGCGCAGGATTCATCTGGACACGAAACTGCTTCTCAGTCACTTTGAGCTTCTGAAAATGGGAACTGTGTAAAAATAGCTGTAATTCTGAAACAGTTTGTGCAGACTGTCTGTTGGTGCAGAGGCAAACTGTCCAAATATGCTTGGACCTGCCTGCACACACTGACAGACACATGTGGCTGTATCAGCAAGCACACTGGCATGAATAATAATAATTAAAAAAAACTGCTCAAAGGAATTAAAAGAACACTAAAAACTACAGAGCCCAGCAAGGGACATTCTTCAACGCACATATTAAACAAATATGTAAGACTGCTTTCTTCCATTTGTGCAACATCTCTAAAGTTAGAAATATCCTGTCTCAGAGTGACGCTGAAAAACTAGTTCATGCACTAATGTGCTGCCAGAAGTCATTTTGTAGCTCTGGCAGGACTCATCCTGCTCCTCTTTACACAAAGGAGCAGATACCACCCAACATCAGGTGAGCATAAACACCTGGAGGAATCACTCCGTGGTCTCACCTGCAGAGGACTCTCTCCCTCTCTGCCAAAGTAAATCCTGTGCTTGGCATTGTTGGCGTGTTCCTTCGCCAGCTCGTGGTCATCGTTAAGGAATACGGTGAGTGATCCAGGCCGGGTCAAAATGCTTAACGGAGGCGTGCAGACGTCACCTGGAAGAGCAGAGCGAGCGTCAGCACAGCAGCAGCTCGTGGTTCACACTGTGGTCAGGATGGTTAACACCTCGAGTCTCACAGCTTCACCCACAGACAGCGCTGACACATATCTGAGGGTTCTCACCGTATCTGCTGCAGGCGTTAACACCCTCAGATCTCAGCCCCCGTCTCTCGGCCCGCACACGCAGCGTCACGCAGCTGTTCTCGGGCGAGTCGTTAGTGTCGCGCGGCCCAATCGCTGATATGTTGCAGGAATGGAAAGGCGTCTGGATGCAGGCTGGAAGAGCTTCCCATTTATCAGAGTTAAATCTGAGGATGAGGAACAGAAACGAGTCAGAGAAAACTTCTGCTCAGCGTTCTCTCTGCTGTGAAACCCAATCACTCGTTGCTTTGAAGCAGGAGCTTTGCTGACCTCTGACCTCTTCCTAAACATTTTACCAGCCCACTGTGGATTAGAATCTGTGACAGTGACACTACACTCAGCCTGCTGCTCTCTGATGGCGGCTTTCATGTGAAACTGTGAGAACGATGGAGTAAATAAAATGTCATCAGCTGACCTCTCGCCACCAACGGCCGTGACGATATAAAAGGAAGCTCCACCTTAAAACAGAGCACCTTCCCTGGCTGTGAGGGCTCACCTGCGGTAATTCACAGTGTAGGTAACGTCCGGCTCCCCTGGAGTCCACGTCAGCTGACCCTTCTCCACCTGGACGTTCTGTGGAGGCGGCGGCGCCTGAGACGCGACTGCAAAGGTGAAGAAAGCAAACCAGAGAAATCCCTGCATAATCCAGATTATTGTTATTCATGTGATCACGGCCTCAGATGATTTATTAAAGAGACAGCAGGAACCATCGACGCCACGACGCCTGAGCTCAGAGGGACAAAGATTCAAAAACGAGGAATAACATCTGTCTGCTGCACACGGCACGTTTTTAAAAACTGAACAGATGTGAACCTGATGTTTGTGGTGACGTCATTTATTCACTTTCATGTCTGTTTTCTGATTGGACAGATCAGTTATTTATTGCCTGAGAGTGTCAGAGTCAAAAGTGTTTACAGTGAACAGATGAATGAACATTTATTGCATCAGTAATAATGAAGGTTAAACATGTTTACAGGCTGATTTAAACAAACACAGAAGTGATGATTATAACCTGAAATAAACTCTTTGAAAGCCTCACAGATCCTTTCCTGTCATGTCAGGAGCTTTGGACATTTATAGCCCACTTCCATGTTTCACAGGAACCTTTAAGCCTCCAGCAGCTGCGACTGTTTCACCTTTTTAACCTGAAACAGTCGCAGCAAACAGAAAAAGGACATTTTCTCATGTTAGACGCGCTGAACCGAACATTTCCTGGTCTGAGCTCAACGAGTTCCGTATTTTATCCGGATGATCAGTTTTAAGATAACCTCTGACATTTGAACCTGAATGTGACGGCCACGCTAAATCCACAGGTGAAACCCAGCTGGCAGGTAACAGCAGCCTTTCGTGTTCAGCTGGAAACACCTGACGCCGATTACAACAAAACAGCTTGAATGAGTCATTAATAACTGAAGACATTAGAAAATGACATTTTAACATCGGTTATTTTAAAGTTCAGTCTGACTCCGGAGCGAAAACGTGATTCAAACACAAAATCTCTGTCTGTCGCGCACACGCACACGCACAGAATATTGCTTCATCCGTGGTTAGCCTGCGGGGCTACAGGCCGTTGTTAGCCGGTAGCTCGGCAGGTATTGTCCGGCGGCGGCGGCTCCTTACCCCAGGAGACGGCGTGGAGGCAGAGCAGGATCAGCAGCATGGTGTCGGCCTCATTCCTCGGTCTGTGGCCGAACGTGCTGGCTGGAGCTGAAGAATCGAAACACACACCGACGTACTTCCTCGTCCTGGATAATCTGGACGTCTCCGTCCCAGACTGCTTCTGTCTTGGGGGATTTCCGGTTCCGCCTCTTAAAGCTGTACGTGACAAACGATAACAAAACACCAACAACTGCTCCACACGGTGTTTGATCACCGCTCACAGCCGCTGGGACAGACTGTGTTTACCAGCAGAGCTCAGAATCAGCTCAGATTCAGCTCACCTGTGCAGCCAGGTGAGTTACGCTGCCCTCCCACCTGAGGGTCCCGGGCCCTGCACGTCGAAGCTCAGCAACGCCCGTGTGTGGACTCGCCCTCACACCAGCTCACACGGGGCTGAGTATCGACCGACCGGGGATTCCCCCGCGCGTTCACGCGAGGGTGACGTCAGCAGCATGTGATCAATCACAGGAAATGAGAGTTAAATCTTCCAAATAAATAAATCAATGAACCGTTTATTTTATGATTTTCTGTGCTGTGTTCAAGGAAAACGAAATGCATTCTAACACAGAGTGATGCACTTTGGTAACTGTGTACAGTGCACTGGAAAGTTTGTTTTATTTTATGTCATTATATTACAGGTTTGGTTTTAGTTTTTAATATATTAAAGATATAATCAGTCATTTTTCAAGTTATTTAATCAAAAAAAGAATGTTGTACTCAGAAACTTACATGTTAGTCTGTAATTTCATCTTCCAGCAAACTGATAAGTTTAGAATTAACTTCTTAAAATAGAAACGGGCACCAGTTTGTGGAGGCTGTCATGCTGAACACAGCGGCAAAGATATCTGGATACTGCACCCTGCCGCTCAGCCTTATCACATTTTAGGCTGGAGTACGCCAAAGGCAGAGGACAAGAGCAACTGTAGATGTTTGCATACTGTGGACGGACAGCTAGATTCATACCTGCATCATACCTGTTTGATCATCTGAGAAGGGGAAGCTTTCACCAAAGAAACCAGAATATGAACGAAAGGGACTACGCCACCGGCACCTTAATCAAATCCCACCCTCTTCCTCCTCAAGCTGAAGTCTCTAACATGTGGAAATGTGCATAAACGTGCTCATTTACTCCTGATATTATGACTATTATCAGCAGATCGGACGTGACCCCGCTGTTTCCAGACAGCTGACAACAATAACAGCTGGTTAAAAGTTAACAATTTACCAACTAATGTCAGGCTATACTTTCCCCTGATAAACAGTTTGGTTACATTTTCATTAAGGCCATTTCTCAATTCGCGAGTACTCGAGTCCGTACTCGCGTTCTCGGCAACACGGCACGATTTCTGTACACCAGCGTACTTGATGACACCACAGCTCTGGAGTTTGATTTAACTGTGATTAATATCTGCACTGGAAATTACACATGACATGAAAAAAATTATACATGATGTAGTTGATTTCTTTAACGAAAAAAAGATAATTAAAAAATGATCTTAAGCACTTTGGTAAAATGCACTACACGTCGCTTACATGTCATCTGTTTGATAATGTCTAATAAGCTTCATACAGTTAAGCACAATCACTAAATGAACGAAACACAAGCTTAATCTCTCTATTAATAAAAATAGTACACATGTATGCCTGATTAAAAATTATAACAGGTGAGATGTTATAACGCTTTTATTTTTATTTTAGTAAACATTTAAAAATTACAACTGACAGCTGCTGGGTTTGGAAGAGAACTGAACAAATACTTAAAATCTAATCTGATCACTTTTGGAGCCTTCAGGATCTCCACGTATTAACCTGCTGTTTTTGTTCCCGGTGAAAATGTTTCCTCCTGAATTGAAATATTTTTAATGTCAGATTTAATTCAGAGTCAGCTAATTTCAGCCGGCTCTAGTGAGCCTCGAGCTCCCGGCTAGCTATTGAGCGGGTGGGTAACAGACGTCTCCGAAAACATCGGAGCACTTTTGCAAATTGTTTGCAAAACTTGTGCATATAAATTAAAATTGACGATTTATATTTGCATTTAAAGTTATGAAATATGATCATTAAACATGTTTGTGGTTGTTACAGTAAAAATATATAACTTTTTACTCAAATTTTATGTTTGTTGTCTGATTTTAGATCAATTGTGTTAATACAGTATGTCAAAAGGAAAACATAACTGTAAATTCAGACACGTGAGGTTGTGCTGAAAAGAATGATACCAAACAAAGCAAATAAACAGTTTTTAAAGGTGAGATGTAGAGGAAACATCAAAAGTAGTTAAAAATGGACAATAATACCCTGGACCCCAGAGGGTTAAACATTGTAGCAACCCCCCCAATGAAGGATGCCACTTTACTGATGAAGTTTTGAAGGTTTAATGGCAGTAAACCATCAATCTCAGAGATGGGGATATATACACAGAAGCAGCGTGTAAGCAAAATTCCACACTCTTACAATTGTAAACCTTATAACATAAAGTAAGCTTCAACATAAAATGTAACAAATGTAGCCTCTGTCACACAAAACATGTAAACGTGTCCTTATTTATGTCATAAACATACCTTGTGCCTCCCGCGACTGCTGCAAAAACTGCAAACATTTTTACAGGAAATCGTCCCATCAAAATAAAAGCTTCTAAACCCAAACAGGAAGCTGGTAAGTGAAAACAGCGATGAGTGCCAAAATAAGGTGCAAGGAATTGAGTAAAAGCATTTAGGGTTATTTACAAACATTTTTTTTAAAGTAACGCAATAATTACTTTTCAAGTAATTAATTACTTTTAGAGTCTTGTAACTCAGTTACTAACTCAGTTACTTTTTTGAAGAAGTAACTAGTAACTATAATTAATTACTTTTTCACAGTAACTTGCCTAACACTGAACACAAGTACACATATTGTGACATGGCTTAAGTGTCTGAGTCTAACAACTCTAAACCTACTTCAAGTTTCACCAACAGCGGCTAACAACAACTAGCAGAGACCAACAGCAGCAAAAACAGCAGCGCTTACCAACAGATCTCACAAATCCACCTTAGTATGGCTGACATGGAAAAGTGAGCCTCTCTCACTCATCAACTGGTGTCCAACTTTCACAAAGTTTTACAGCCTCTTTCAAATGAAATAAAGGACACTTATCACACAGCATTGACAGCTGATGTCAACCACTGACTGGGAATGAGCCATTCCAATCCATTTTCACTTAAGCCTTTCCATCATGTCCAGAGATGGGCAGTAACGCGTTACTTGTAACGCGTTACTGTAATCTGATTACTTTTTTCAAGTAACGAGTAAAGTAAGGGATTACTATTGCAAAAATGGTAATTAGATTACAGTTACTTTCCCGTAGGAACGCTGCGTTACTGCGTTACTAAAACCGTGATTTTTTGCGAGAATGTCTCACGACAGTGACGTAAGCGAGTGCGACGTTCGTGACAACAGCTGTGTGCAGATCAACAGTGGATCATATATCGAGTGCAGAGAGAGTATGAGCGTGCAGCGTTTAAAGCGTGGAAGTACTGACCTTACTTTGAGTTTGATTCCATAAAAAGTGACAAAAACATTAGTGTCCGCTGTGCGTGGGAAGAAAACTTCTCTTTACAGCAAAAAACCCCTAAACTTCCAACAAGCACCGAGTAGCTACGACGTAATGGGAAACTCACAGAGAAACTCGCGGATTCTTCCACTGACCGCGGCACACCTGCACCAGGGTAACCCTCCGCCTACCCCACTCCTGCTTTACAGGTGAAAATAGAGCAACAGGACCGCTGAGTCTTTGACTTTATTTATTTTCTGCTGTGTTTTACTTGCATCTATTTGAAAGACTGAGTGTAAACACAAAAAATATTTTATTTTATGTGCTGGAATGTGCAGAAAATAGGTTTAAATATTAAACAAATTTCTTCCAGTCAGAGAATGTTGCAGATAATTAAATTTTTGCTTGATGCATAAAGTTAAAAGATTAAAACCAATAAAACAAGTTTTAAAAAGAGACTTTTCCATTTGATTACATTTTGTATGATGGATTATGCAGAAAAAGTAGAATTGGGCTGAAAGATCTATCACTTTATCACCTACTCAGGTTGTAAATCGTGTTTTTAAAAAGTAACTAAGTAACTAAGTAATTAATTACTTTTGAAAATAAGTAATCAGTAAAGTAACGGGATTACTTTTTTGGGGAAGTAATCAGTAATTAGTTACTGATTACTTTTTTCAAGTAACTTGACCAACACTGATCATGTCTCATACATTCCTATTGGTTCATCCTTCTTCCTTGTTCTTTATTATCAGCACGTATACACCACCACAAAAAGAGAAATCGTGTGCGTAAGGCCTAGAAACCTGTAACTCCCTCCAAGTTCAATAACTGACACAAGGTGCTCTTGAGTCTTACGGGCATTTGTTGGACACAGGTGCACCAACGACGCCGTGAGATCTGCACAAAGCAACATAAAATAATCATTTTTCACAGTAAGGTGTTCTAATCGAGAATAAACAATAAAGTGTATTATATGACAACATAAAACATTCACAAAAATGTTGTATGCTGTTGATTTAACCTTTACAAAATGTCGACACATTCGGTATGACACGTGACTAATATGAACTCGACAGCTCTGTCACCAGCCTTAGCTGAGATATGCAGAGCTGTCTGGAAGTCCGACCCCAGCATCGGTCAGGCTGCGGTCTGGACTCTGACTGGACCACTGCAGCAGCTCCATTCTTTCCTTTTTCAGCCGTTCCGTTGGAGATCTGCTGCTGTGCTTGGATCATTGTCCTGTTGATGACCCAGTTTAGCCGTGGGACAGACAGCCTCACACTGACTCCTTTGGTATACAGTTCATGTTCCACAGAGATCATCGTCCTTCCACTGCTGTGCTGACAGCTGCTGACAGCTGTTTCCTCCAAATGTGCTGCTGTGCGTTTAGACAAACATCTTGTTATGGAAAATTCTAGTTTATCCTCACATTAGATTTATGTGTTTAGAATCTTGTATAACCTTTGCCTGCTTAAGATGAAGCAAGTATGTGTCAGCATGACCTTGTGAAAACTGCTTAGCTAGGCCTAACGATGTTTCACTATGTTATCTGCAAACTGTTTTGCTCAGAGGGATGAAGCTCAGGGTCAGCGGCAGGTGCTGGCCTGGGAAAGGATGGTGGGAGTCTTCTGTGTACAGCAACAGCCCGGGTTGGACAAAAGACTGTTGTAACTGAAAAGATACACAGAGTTTGTGCGATGGTATGAAAGGGCGCTGCGATGCCCCGAGGTTAGATGTTCGTTACTATGAACCTGCTATGTTTTGATGTGTATGTGTGTTCTCCTGCGCACAGTAATAAATAGCATGACCACAGACTTTATTTACAAAATTCCACGACAATCTCCACTTTGGTCTCGTTTGTTCCTGAAGTCTTTGCAAACCTAAGCTATGCTAACATGTTCTTTTAGAGAGAAGAGGCGTTCTCCTGCAGCACGTCTAACAGCCACACTTCTTTATCTTCACGGTGTGACTGTGTGGCCGACCACAGGCCACGATTTGAATACACATTAGAATGAGAGTTTGGATTTTCTTCATGTGACTGTAAAACAGGCGCTGCTCTGTCACACTGTGCTTCGTCAGCCTGCATCAGTTTTTATAACCAGCTGACATTAGATTGAGTTGTTCTGGAGCACTTTGTTGGCAGAGCTTCCACAGAAACACAAACGCAGTGATTGTAGGAAACTGTGCTCCGCTCTGGTCCTCGCATGTGTGTCCCTGGAAGCTTCATGTTAACGTTGGACATTTATTAAAAGTCACAGAGCCTCAAACTGGCTGCGAGACACAGAGAAACAAACTGCACACCAGCCTAACACTGCTGATGGAGCTTCACCTGAAATCCACTCTGAAGCTGCTCCTTAGTCATGTCAAACTCACCGGGGCCCTCTGCTGGACAAAGACGCTCTCTGCAGAATTCAGTTCACTCACCTGCTGCTGCTACTTGAACTCTGTGAGGCATTAATGTGGGCTCTGAGCTGAGCTATGCTACTATTATACTGCTCTCTGTGAGAAGCAGAGCAGGAGGATGCAGCTTTCCTGATTCAGTGTTCATAAAAAGGAAATCAGAAGAAATTAGAGACCAAGAACTAAAGTTACACAGGGGGTAAAACAAGTACTGAACACCAATATATTTCTAAAGGTGCTACTGACATCAAATTCTCACCAGATGTTGGTAACAGCTCATCCAATCCACATTCAAAGAAATCAAAGCACAGACGTCCATAAAAGTAGTTATGTGTAATAATGAGAAATAACACAGAGGAAAGAAAGGAGTCGCACAAAGACACAACAAATTTTGGTCTTCCATCATCATCCTCGATGAAGCTGATTCGATGCAACTGTTGTCATGCATTCTCATTTTAGCTGGTTTGCTTTTGCATAACTCGATGAATAAATGTTTGTCCTCTGTGCTAATTAGCTCAACCCCAGATGATGCACATGTGTTTACTGCCATGACGTGTTTTCATAGACAACCAGTCAATGGCTCGTGGACCCGCGGGGGTCTGGGGACCCCAGTTTGAGGGCCGCTGCTATAAAGCATCTATGATGCTGCACAGCTTACATTCTGTATGTGTACATCAGCGGGAAACAAGAACTGAGACTGAGGTATGGAAATAAAACACGGCAGTAAACTAGGACATGTTTCTGACTCCTCAGTTCAGAAGATGAGTCTGACTTGGCATTGACTCAGTGGCGCTGTTTGTTCAATACTCTGTTTACTTGTAGTTAAGACGTATTACTTCTACACAACAGCCTTGAGCTGTGCCAGGATAACTGTCATTTAAACATAAATTTAATGATCTTCTGTGTTATGAGCCAACAGATTCTCCAGTGTCTGAATTATGCAGCTGAGATATTGAGAAGTCTCCTCAATTCTGCTTCAAACAGCTGAACTGTATAAATATAGAAGGTGTTTCCAGTGCAGCTGCTTAAAGCACACACACATCCAAAGAGCAGCTGTCTTCTTTTTAGTTTGTATTTTGTGTTTAATCGCTTCATATTTTTATACTATGATAGTTTCATCCTCCGCTCTGGTGTTGGTGGAGTCTTATCCATGTTTGTGATTGGTCAGATGCTCCCAGCACCAGCTCTGTCACGTGAACGTGCAGTGAAAACCCCGGATTACCTGAGCGAGTTGATAACCATCTGATGGCGACTGCTTACACAGACTGATGATGTCAGGCTGAATCCAGACAGATCCCGACGTACTGTACACGGTGCAGGGAGGAGGAACAACAGAAAGTCACTGTTTCATTGGATGAAATAAGAAGGTCACTGTTGTGATATTTTGATACCATGGTAGCATTTACAGGATATTGTTTTATAGTGATATTATACAGGAAAACTGTTACTCAATAAGGCCCATTTACTAGTTGTTTTTCTCTTTCTCTGTGACCCAAGAATTAATGTGTAAGAATCACAGGATGGTACCTCAAGGTCGAAAACACCACAGAGATCACTTCCTTACTCCCATCCTCCCTTCTTTATCTCCTAGAAAAGAGCTTGTTAAAGGCCAGGTGGTTTGTTTCAGAATTCACTAATGAAAGAACTCTGTATTCTATGTCTAGGAGTGTATTTTGCTGGGATGATCATAAATTGTAACTGAAGAGATAAACTACACAAAGGATACTTCTTTGCTCAGGAGGCAGGAAGACGTTTCCTTATTTGGTCTGTACCGGTTTGAACTGAGAACCTGCTGACACACGAACCTTTTTCCTCTATATAAGCTGTTGTATACTTAATAAACCTTAGAGTTGATTTTGGAAGAGCAACCTGAAGCAGTTTCTGTGTCATTTTGTTCTCCCAAGCTACTCCCGGCGCTGTAACTAACCTGCTGAACGGCATACTTGAGTGCTACTTTGAATAATTAGGAATCTTATAAGGAAAGGACAAAACTCTGCTTATCGGTGATCACGCCTCGGAGGAAACCCGATCCACGGATGAACCCGGGACGGAGATTTCTTTCAGTCACCATGAGGAATGAGCACAACTCCCAAAGCTTGCAAATAAATCAGGAGAAACATGAAACACACTGAGGAACAAACACAGAAACTATGATGATCTGATGACAGGACAATTATTAGTCCTTTATTTATCCAGGTAAAAAAATCTCATTTCCAAAGAGAGACCTGGTATCATGGCAACAAAAGTCAAAATACACTTACCACATGTGAGTGTATTCAAATTAAGAGCAACACTAAAAACAATCACACTGAGTTATTCTCTCGTTGCTTTAAGACAGACTTCCTTTCCAGTCGCCTTCTTCACTCACTATGTGCTAACAGACCTCTCTGCACTGAATCATATCTGTTATTAACCTCTGTCTCTCTTCCACAGCATGTCTTTATCCTGTCTTCCTTCTCTCACCCCAACCAATCACAGCAGATGGCCCCACCCCTCCCTGAGCCTGGTTCTGTCAGAGGTTTCTTCCTGTTAAAAGGGAGTTTTTCCTTCCCACTGTTGCCAAAGTGCGACAGTGGGAAGGTCATATGATTGTTGGGTTTTTCTCTGTATCTATTAATGTACGATCTACTGTACAATATAAAGCACCTTGAGGTGACTGTTGTTGTGATTTGGTGCTGTATAAATAAATTGAATTGAACTTAAACTCCCCCGAGGTAACAAATTCTGATCATTTCAGTTCCTTCTGCAGATTATTCCAGGAAGCAGGGGCAGCGTATTGAAAAGCCTTTTTCCTCAGTTCTGTCCTAATTTTTGGGACAATCAATTGTATGATATTGTGAGAACGAAGGCTGTATTGGTTGCGTTTTTTACACATATAAACACATAAATAAGAGGGAACCAGCCCAAGCAGAGATTATAGATAAAGATCAACCGATGGGAAAGTCTGTGAATATGAAAAAAAGAAAGACATTTAGCAGAAGCATACAAAGGACAATGATGTACACGATTTCCATAGCCAGTAATAAAACATAAAGTGTTTTCTCACTTGGAGGGAGAAACAGGATTGATTTCCAAAAAAACCCCCCAAAAACTATTTATACTCAGAGGAGGCTGAACATCATCAGTACAGGAGCAGATAATAAACACATCATGAAGACATCTTGGGCTTGTATAAAGCATATCAGCAAACATGCATTCATAGTCTCCATCCAAACCCTGACATCCTCCATCGTGCCGGGTCATCTCCATGGAGATGGCTGATTTCTTTGCCGTCTTCCTTCTGCATCAGATGGACAGCAGCACACCAGCAGAGATGCAATATGGACAAAAGACCACTAGATGGCAGGATAGTCTCAGTACAGACAAAAAGTGAGGAGGAGGAGGAAGGGAGGAAGAAAAGGGGGACGAGGGGAGGAAGAAGGGGTGACAGCAGGCTCTGCAGGAGAGATGATGAAGGTGGGTCTGTCAGCGATCAGTTTAGTTAGGTCACGTCTTTAAACAGGAAGTGATGTCAGTGTCCTCACCTCTGACCCTCAGAAAGCTCTTAAGAGATTCTTCATCTACGCCGACAGAACACGAGTAGACGCCTTCATCAGACTTCTGCACATTAGTGATGATGAGCTCTGACTTGTGTTCAGCTCCAACATGACTCCCATTAATGAAGAAATAAGCTTCAACCTTTGAACCCCTGTGGTTTCTGCAGCGCAGCGTGACATTACTTCCTGCCCTCACAGGAAGTGCAGGGATCTCCAGGATCACACTTCTATCTGACCAACAGAGACACAAAAGGGTGATACAGAGACAAAGATCCACCAGCAGAGCAGAGTCGCACAAAGACAGCTCACTTCCTGTACCTGAAATGCTGATGGAGACTTCATCGCTCTGCTGTCCAGACGAGTTTTCACAGAAGTAAAGAGGATCAGAGGAGAAGAATGAATCCAGAATACAGAAAGAGTAATATCCCACACCATATCCATGCAAGCTTAGACTGTCAGCACAGTCATAACTGTAGTCATCTGTTGTTATCATCACCTTCCACCCATCAGCTGTCTCTCCTTCATCATCAACACAACTCAGAGACACAGAAGAAGCGTAATTTTTGAAGATCTGCTGGAGGTTTGGACTGACCTGCAGAGAGACTGAGCACAGACACACAGTAAATGTATTTGTGATCTTTAGGAGTCTCTGATTGTTTTCACTTCATCAACTCACCTGCAGAAACAGCCAGTGCAGACAGCAGCAGCACACACACACCTGCAACAGGACACAGGTCAGTAAAGGTCAGAGGTCACTGAAGGTCAGGTGGATCAGCTGCTTCTGCTTCACGCTCATTTAAAGAAACCAAAAACTCCCAGCATTCATTCATCAACTGTCCTTCAACTGGACCTGGACTCACTCTGGTTCCTCAGTCAGTGGATGGATGTATGGATGGATGGGTGGATGGATGGATGGATGGATGGATGGATGGATGGATGGATGGATGGAGGGTGGATGGATGGGTGGATGGGTGGAAGAATGGATGGATGGATGGATGGATGGATGATGGATGGAGGGTGGATGGATGGATGGATGGATGGATGGGTGCATGCATGGATGGACGGATGATGGATGGATGGGTGGATGCATGGATGGATGGATGATGGATGGATGGATGGATGGGTGGATGGATGGGTGGATGGATGGATGGATGGGTGCATGCATGGATGGATGGAGGATAGATGGATGGGTGGATGGATGGATGGATGGATGGATTGATGGATGGAGGGTGGATGGATGGATGGATGGATGGATGGATGGATGGGTGGATGGATGGATGGATGGGTGCATGCATGGATGGATGGAGGATAGATGGATGGGTGGATGGATGGATGGATGGATGGATTGATGGATGGAGGGTGGATGGATGGATGGATGGATGGATGGATGGATAGAGGATAGATGGATGGGTGCATGCATGGATGGATGGATGGTGGATGGGTGGATAGATGGATGGATGGATTGATGGATGGAGGGTGGATGGATGGATGGATGGATGGATGGATGGATGGATGGATAGAGGATAGATGGATGGGTGCATGCATGGATGGATGGATGGTGGATGGGTGGATAGATGGATGGACGGATGATGGATGGATGGGTGGATGCATGGATGGATGGATGATGGATGGATGGATGGGTGGATGCATGGATGGATGGATGGATGGATGGGTGGATGGATGGATGGATGGGTGGATGCATGGATGGATGGATGATGGATGGATGGATGGATGGGTGGATGCATGGATGGATGGATGGATGGGTGCATGCATGGATGGATGGATGGATGGATGGGTGGATGGATGGATGGATGGGTGCATGCATGGATGGATGGAGGATAGATGGATGGGTGGATGGATGGATGGATGGATGGATGGATGGGTGGATGATGGATAGAGGATGGATGGAGGGTGGATGGATGGATGGATGGATGGATGGGTGCATGCATGGATGGATAGAGGATAGATGGGTGGATGGATGGATGGATGGATGATGGATGGAGGGTGGATGGATGGATGATGCATGGATGGATGGATGGATGATGGATGGGTGGATGGATGGATGGATGGATGGATGGATGATGCATGCATGGATGGATGGATGGATGGATGGATGGATGCATGGATGGATGGATGGATGGATGGATGGATGCATGGATGGATGGATGGATGGATGGGTGGATGCATGGATGGATGGATGATGGATGGATGGATGGATGGGTGGATGCATGGATGGATGGATGGATGGGTGCATGCATGGATGGATGGATGGATGGATGGATGGATGGGTGCATGCATGGATGGATGGAGGATAGATGGATGGGTGGATGGATGGATGGATGGATGGATGGATGGATGGATGGTGGATGGGTGGATGGGTGGATGATGGATAGAGGGTGGATGGAGGGTGGATGGATGGATGGATGGGTGCATGCATGGATGGATAGAGGATAGATGGATGGGTGGATGGATGGATGATGGATGGAGGGTGGATGGATGGATGATGCATGGATGGATGGATGGATGATGGATGGGTGGATGGATGGATGGATGGATGATGCATGCATGGATGGATGGATGGATGGATGGATGGATGGATGGATGCATGGATGGATGGATGCATGGATGGATGGATGGATGGAGGAGCTGTGTTTGACTCACCGAGGAGCAGAGAGACAGCTGGAGTCTTCATGTCGTCCGGATGCCGACTGAATGTCAGTCGGAGCAGTGAGACGCGTTCAGCTTCACCACTTCCTTGTTTACACGGAAGCGAAATGCAGACGCGAGTTTGACATAAATAAGACGCCCACCTCCTTCACTCGTTTTATGGACTCTGACATTTGACTGTTTCAGTACATAATTAGACTCTATGGAGCTCAACAGTAAGACTCCACACAGATCTAGATTGTGAGCCATGACGTTGTAACCTTCCACAGCACACTGACTGCCACACGGTGGCATGTGCGCTTGAAGAAACCACACGTCTGTAAGATCCGTCTGATTTTAACAGAAAAAACATTTTATGACATGACACTGTGGAAAAGAGTCTCCTCATGGTCCCCAACAACATTGTCTCTTATTGGTGGAGCTCACCGTTACCAGAGAAACCAGTTCAGTTTTTTTCGTATTTATTTATTCATCGTTGTTTATTGAAAGTGTGAAAGTTGCGGTCACGACTGAGGCGCCGTACCATATCAAGAACTAGGCTGTGCTTCACTACACACACAACATAAACTACACAATCTATACACAAGACACAAAAAGGATGAACTCTGTGAAGGCTGGAAGTCATCAAAGCTTTGCGGGGAATTTTAGGTTTAACTGTTTTTTACCCAGATCTGATCTTTTCATGGCTCACTTTATGGGTAAGGGTTAAAACCCCTTATGAGGGTTTTATTAAAATAAACAGAAACAGAGACACTGCTGAGCTTGATTTGCTTCCCTGTAAATATAAATGACACCACAAAACATTTAGTAGGATTTACTGTATACCCTCTATTTTTCTGAGCATCTCTTTAGAACTTTCACATTTACAGTGATCATTATGCAAAACCTGAAACAATCCCTGTAAAATATCTGCAAGTGCTGCAGGTATCAGAGAGAGAGTAACCACATCCTTCCCACAGATGTTCCACTGAGCGCAGAAACACATGTAAGAGCAGATCTTTCTCACGCTGCGCACACACTGTAAGCTAAATGTCATCAATAATATCATCTGTCTGTAACATCAGCATCACTCATGTTCACCATTTTACTTTGACCCAAGTTCACTTCTACAAGAGCTGTTTCATCAGACCTCATCAGCTCTCCTTCCTCTCATCACATTTACCATCTTCATCAAAGAAATGTGATTTTGAACGGACGGAGGAGACACTTATATTCTGATTGTTCACCTGACACTCCAGTCCTTCCAGTCAGATTCACTGCAATGTTCAAAAACATATGAACAACTGTGGTAACAACACGAGGATACAGCTGATGAGCCACTACATGAAACTGTGAGAAAGAGCTGTTGGAGCTAGATTAAGATGAGAGGTGACGATGAGTGAGCAGCAGGGGGCTTCATGCTGAGAAAGAGCTCCTCAGATGTGAGGTTTGATTTGAGAGTGCTGATGGAGACGTTTAGAGGAGGTCAGAAGGGTCTTCACTCTGTCTCTGTGGATCAGGGGAAGCAGATGATTGGCTGCTGACCGAGGGACTGTGCTGGACATGCAGGACATGTATGAGGACAGTTTAGACACTGATTGTTCTCTCCGACTTCATTCTGGTTTAGAAAAGAGTTGTGTGAGTCTTGGACAGCAGTTTAGAAAGCTGTGTGCTCACTATATTCAGGTGATATTTTCCTGCTGTATTCTAAATAAAAATGTTTTTATGCTGATAGATGAGTTTTCATAGCTTAAAGCCATTTCAACATCGTTCATGAGGTCCCAGACTTTCTCTTGATTTTCGTGTTACACTAATACAATTCTCATCAGGAGACTGTCTTGCTGACAGCCTCTTACACGGTTTTAAACAGAAAGAAACCTTGGCCAGTTTAACTAATTGGTGTGTATTATCTGGCTTCATGGACAGATAGAGCTGGGTGTCATCAGCATAGCAGTGTAAATGTATGCTATGTCTTCTAATGATGCTGCCTAAGGGAAGCATGTATAATGTAAACAGAATTGGTCCTAGCACTGAACCCTGTGGAACTCCATAATTAACCTCAGTGTGTGAAGAGGACTCTCCATTTACATGCACAAACTGGAGTCTATTAGATAGATATGATGCAATCCACTGCAACACAGTACCTGTAAATGGCCTGCATTTGTATAGCGCTTTTCTAGTCCCAAAGCGCTTCACACTACATTCAGTCATCCACCCATTCACACACACATTCACACACTGGTGATGGCAGCTACATTGTAGCCACAGCTGCCCTGGGGCGCACTGACAGAGGCGAGGCTGCCGGACACTGGCGCCACCGGGCCCTCTGACCACCACAAGTAGGCAACGGGTGAAGTGTCTTGCCCAAGGACACAACGACTGAGACTGTTCAAGCCGGAGCTCGAACCGGCAACCTTCCGATTACAAGGCGAACTCCCAACTCTTGAGCCACGATCGCCCTAGCCAGCTCCCCCGCTGACCCCAGTAGGCACCCCCATACTCCGCAACCCGCCAGGGCAAGGGGGCCCAGGCCCATCCGGACCAGGGCTCAGAACAGCAGCGCCGCCCAGCCCCGCAGAGCCCAGGACAGCCCACTTGACCCCACCACAGAGAAAACTGCACCCACCCCGTCATCCACTTATCTTGCAGACTACACAAGACAATAGACGCTCAGGCTGAGATCTTCCTCCACCTCTCCTGTATCTCTCCCTCCTGCAGAGTGAGTTCTTGAAGAGAGGAGAGCTCCTGCAAGGTGTAACAACCTCCCCCACCAGTCGAAGAGCCCCCAGGTGGCTCGATGCACTGGCGGCACCCTGCGCCAGGGCTGGGCCCCCATACACCCACCCGCCCACAACCCCAGCAACATACCAACCAGGACCCAAGCCCCCGAGGCCCGGCCAGGGCCCCAGCCCAGAGACGGAGCACCCCCAGAACCTCACGCCCGTCCCGGACCCACCCAGGGGCAGCCAGGCTACCAGGTCAGTAACCCACGTCCATCAGTACAGACCCTCCCCTAGCCCCACTGCACGCAGCCACGAGGAAACCGTCACCTAAGAGCCAACAGAGCCCTTAATAGGCCATGACCGCTACCCCGGGTTGAGCCCCCCAAGGAAGATGCTCCTGGGGAACCCCCTGACGCCCTAAGCCTGTCCCTACCCCCACACTAATCACAACAGTGAAGGCGGGACAAAACTATGACCACCCACCCCCACTAGGTGATGGAGGTAATCAAAGGAGCCCAGAGCAATTGATCTGATGTGGTGGCAGAGGCTGTATCAAGACTAATGTAATCTAATAGATAATTTCTATATTGGTTAGAATTAAGATTATTTTTATTTTTCCAGTTCATGAGGACTGTTTTCTTGGCTATGCATAGGGCAGTGAAAACCATATGGGCTATATTCTTTTCTGAAGTGACATTATCTAAGCTACCCAACAAACACACTAAGGAGGAAGTTGGAATGTTACATTTCAGACACTTCGATAAGTCTTCACATATCTCGCGCCAAAACTTCTGCACTGGTGGATGAAGGAAACGGTTTCCAAGGCCTAATCCGTGGATCGACTTCCTCCGAGGCGTGGACGTCTATCAGCAGAGAATGTACCTTCACCTATCAGCAGAGAATGTCCCTTAGTCTGTAACACAGTCAAATATATTCTCAAGTAATATTCAAGCATGCCATTCAGCGTGTTAGTACGAGCTCGGGAGCAGCTTGGGAGAACAAGAAAACAGAGACTGCTTCAGATTGTCTTCCCAAATTGACTCAACTTTATTCACAAGTACAACAGTTTATATAGAGGGTAAAATTCATGAGACAGCAGATTATCAGTTTAAACCAGTACAGACCAAGATAAGGCAGCGTCTTCCTGCCCATGGGTGAAGAAGCATCCTTTGTGTAGTTTATCAGTTCAGCTACAATTGTGATTATCTCAGCGACATATTTTCAAGGCACAAAACAAAGAGTTCTTACATTAGTGAAATCTGAAACAAACCATTTGGCCTTCAACAGGCGTCTAAAAGATTAAGAAACTAATGTAGCTGAGGGAGTGATCTCTGTGGTATTTCAACCTTGTACCAGCCTGTGATTCTCACACATCAATTCTTGGGTCAAAGAGAAAAATAACTAAAACAAAGGGGCCTTATTGAATGACAGAGTTTTCCTGTATAATGTCACTATAAAACAATATCCAGTAAATGCTAACCGTAGTGCTAAAATACCTAACAGTGGACAGTACCAAAGAGCGTGGATATAATTGTCCGGTGAATTGGTTTGGCAGTGTGAGCAGTTGTTGGTAGACGTAAAGCCCATCTTGAACATCCGATGACCTGTATAGTGCACTCTATGTAATATTTTGTATTGAATTAATTGAAGACTGGGATTTCTAATTAGATGAAAGGTTTTTAAGCAAATCTGAGACCAGAAGTTTTGGTCTAAGTTAACTGATAAATCCGCTTCCCATTTTGCAATAGGAAGTGATATTGATTCATCTGTTTTAGAAAGCATTCTGTATATTTTGGATAGTAATTTGGGGGTTTTAAGAGTAAGAAATTGAACCACACTTGGTGGTGTTTGTAGTTCAACTTGACCCGGTTTAAATTTCTTTTTTACTTTTTACTTTTTTACTGTTGATATTCTAAAAATCTTTTCTTGTTGATCCCATATTGTGTAACTAGTCCGTCAAATGAAATAAATTCTGTTCCTTCTAGTATATGTTCTAAATATTTGATTCCTTTACCACTCCAATCTGGAAAGTTTATCATATTATTGTTTTGTAATATGTCAGGGTGTTCCAGATAGGTGTACGTTTGCATGGGATTAATGAAGACTCCGTCAATTTTAGAAACTCCCACCATGCTGTCAGAGAAGAGCTGATGCTGATGCGTTTGAGGCCTTAGTTTTCACCGGAGCTACAGTATCCAGAGTCGTACGTAGTGAGGAGGTGAAATTATTAACAAGATGATCGACCTCTGTTGGGGTAGCGTTCAGATAGCTGCTCTGCTCTGTGTTGGTACAGGGCATTGGAGATGATAACAGTGGGTGGATTATATTCTTAAACTTAGTTACAGCGCTTTCAGAAAGACATCTACTGTGATAAAGTCTACTCTCCACTGCTGTGTAATCAATTATTGTAAATGTAAATGTTATCAGGAAATGATCAGACAGGAGAGGGTTTTCAGGAAACACTGTTAAATGTTCAGTTTCTATGCCATATGTTAAAACAAGATCTAGAGTGTGATTAAAGTGGTGGGTGGGTTCTTTTACATTTTGAGAGAAGCCAATTGAGTCTAATAACAGACTAAATGCCATGTTGAGGCTGTCATTTTTAGCATCTACATGGATGTTAAAATCACCCACAATAATTATTTTATCTGAGCTCAGGACTAAACCAGATAAAAAGTCTGAGCAATCAGACAGAAACTCTGTGTAAGGCCCAGGTGGACGATAGATGATAACAAGTAAGACTGGTTTCTGAGTTTCACAGCTGGGGTGGACAATGTTAAGCATCAGACTTTCAAATGAATTAAAAGTCTTTCTGGGTCTTTGGTTGATTAATAGGCTGGTGTGAAAAATTGCTGCCACACCTCCCCCTCGGCCTGTGCTTCGAGATTTCTGGTAGTTAGAATGATTCGGGGGTGTTGATTCATTTAAACTAACATAATCATCCTGCTGCAACCAGGTTTCTGTAAGGCAGAGTAAATCGATTTGTTGATCAATTATTAAGTCATGTACTGACAGGGACTTGGAGGAGAGAGACCTAATAGAATAGAATTCAACTTTATTGTCATTGCACATGCACAGGTACAGGGCAACGAAATGCAGTTTGCATCCATCCAGAAGTGCTTTAGTGATATAGATATATTACAATATATATTAGCAATAATATAGATATGTGAGTATATTACAGAAATGGGTCTATTATGGTATGTTATAATGTACACGGTATGAAGTATGTTGTGAATATTCTATAACTATAAGTATGTACAGGCTCTAGTGAGTACAAGCTATGTACAGGATATGAACAGGATATAAATATGAAAAACTATACAGAATATGAAATAAATAACTTTACAGAATCTGGGATATACAGCTATACAGAAATGGGAACTATGCAAGTTGTAAACAGTTGTAGGATTAAAAATTATCGAATGTACAGAATGATTATTTACACAGAGCTATACAGTAGTGCAGTTAAGATAAGTGAGGGTGTAGATAGTTTCTACAGAGGCTATATAAAGTGCTAGTGGTTGTGAGTGGTGGTTCAGTCCATGTTATTATTGTGTTTGAGGGTACAGTTGTCCATTGTGGGTGTGTGTATGTTCAGTCCATGAGTTTAACGTGGGTCAGATGTCAGGAGGCAGAGTTCAGGAGTCTGACAGCTGTGGGGAAGAAGCTGTTCCGGTACCTGGTGGTCTTAGTCCGGAGGCTCCTGTGGCGCCTCCCAGAGGGCAGGAGGGTGAAGAGTCCATGTGATGGGTGACTGGGGTCTTTGATGATTTTCCCAGCCCTTTTCAGACACCGCTTCCTGTAGATGTCTTTTATGGCAGGAAGTGGTGCTCCGGCGATGCGCTGGGCAGTTTTCACGACCCTCTGCAACGCCTTCCGGTCCGAGGCAGAGCAGTTCCCGTACCAGACTGTTATACAGTTGGTCAGGATGCTCTCGATGGTGCAGCGATAGAAGTTCACCAGGATGTCTGAGGACAGGTGGTTCTTCCTCAGAGTCCTCAAGAAGAAGAGGCGCTGGTGAGCCTTCTTGACCAGCTTGGAGCAGTTGGTCGTCCAGGTGAGATCCTCGGAGATGTGGACTCCCAGGAACTTGAAGCTGCTCACACGCTCCACAGCCGTCCCCTTAATGTGGATGGGTGGATGTGGGTCAGCATTCCTCCTGTAGTCCACGATGAGCTCCTTGGTCTTCTCGGTGTTAAGCAGCAGGTTGTTTCTGTCGCACCACTCAGCCAGACGATCCACCTCCTCCTTGTAGGCGGCCTCATCGTTGTCACTGATGAGGCCAATCACCGTGGTGTCATCTGCAAACTTAATGATGGTGTTGGAACCATCAGCAGGTCTGCAGTCGTGGGTGAAGAGGGAGTAGAGGAAAGGGCTCATCACACAGCCTTGTGGTACACCGGTGTTCATCGTGATGGTAGATGAGCAGCGGTTATCCAGCCGGACATGTTGGGGGCGGTTGGTCAGGAAGTCCAGTAACCATTTGCAGATGAGGGAACTGATACCCAGGTCTGTCAGTTTCCTGATGAGTTGTGAGGGGTGGATTGTATTGAATGCTGAACTGAAGTCTATAAACAGCATTCTGGCGTAGGTGTTGTTGTTGTCCAGGTGTGAGAGGACAGAGTGCATTGCGATGGAGACTGCATCCTCTGTGCTCCTGTTCCGGCGGTATGCGAATTGGTGGGGGTCCAGGGTGGGGGGGAGACAGGATTTGAAGTGTGCTAGGACCAGTCGCTCTAAGCACTTAGTGATGATGGGGGTGAGTGCTACTGGGCGGTAATCATTGAGGCAAGATGGGTTGGAGTTTTTGGGTATCGGGACGATGGAGGTGGATTTGAAGCAGGCCGGTACCACAGCGTGGGCCAAGGACAGATTGAATATGTCTGTGAGCACTCCTGCAAGCTCCCCAGAACACGCTCTGAGAACACGCCCGGGGATGCCATCAGGGCCTGCAGCCTTGTGGACATTGATCCTGCTCAGCACCGCTCCTACATCGGTGGGGGAGAGAGTCATAGGTTGGTGGTCTGGCATCATGTCTGCTTTGGTTGTGGTTGTGGGGTTCCCTCGCTCAAAACGAGTATAAAAGTTGTTGAGCTCGTTGAGGAAGGAGACATCAGAGGATGCGGGGGAGGGTTTGGTGGTCCTGTAGTCTGTGATGGTCTGGAGTCCTTGCCACATGCGTCGGGGGTTGGAGTTGGAGAAGTGTTCTTCTACCTTCTTTTTGTAATGGTGTTTGGCTTTTTTGATGCCCTTCTTTAGATTAGCCCTGGCTGTACTGTAGGCGTGTGCATCTCCTGACCTAAAGGCAGTGTTGCGGGCCTTCAGGAGGAGACGAACATCCCGGTTCATCCAAGGCTTCTGGTTGGGGTACATGGTGATCCGTTTCTGGGTGGTGACACTGTCTGTGGTTTTGGAGATGTAATCCAGTACAGATGAGGCGTACTGGTCCAGGTCTGTGTGGGTGAACATATTCCAGTCTGTGTTTTTAAATCTGTCCTGGAGCACTGCGTCTGTCCCCTCTGGCCACACTTTAATTGTCCTCACAGCAGGTTTCACACGTTGGATGAGTGGTGAATACCGTGGTGTGAGGCAACAGGGAGAGATGGTCCGATTGTCCAATGTGGGGGAGGGGTGTGGCTTTGTAGGCTCCAGCCAGGTTGGAATACACATGGTCTAAAGTCTTGTCTCCTCTGGTGTGGCAGGAGACATGTTGGTGGAATCTGGGGAGGACTGTCTTTAAGTTGGTGTGGTTGAAGTCGCCAGCAACAATAAAAGCAGCCTCGGGGTGTTTATTCTGGTGTTTGTTAATGGCTGCAGAAAGTTCTTTCATGGCCAACCTAGCATTAGCGTCGGGGGGTATATACACGGCAGTGAGTATGATCGAAGTGAATTCTCTGGGGAGATAATAAGGTCTGCATTTGACCATTAAAAACTCCGCATTAGGTGAGCAGTGACTCTCAGTAGTAGTGGAGTTCATGCACCAAGCATTGTTAATATAAATGCACAAACCTCCACCTCTGGTCTTGCCGGAGTCATCTGCTAGCCTGTCGGCTCGGTGTGTGTGGCGTCCTGCTAACTCGATAGCATTGTCCGGGCAGCTGTTGTTCAGCCATGTTTCGGTGAAAAACATGACATTTGAGTCCATAATCCGTCTGTTGTTAGTGATGGAGAGCCGTATCTCATCCATTTTGTTTGCCAGAGAACGGACATTGGCGAGAAAAATACTGGGTAAAGGCAGCCGGTGTGGTGTTAGCTTTAGCTTAGCCCGTAGCCCTCCGCGCCTACCTCGCCTTTGTTTACGATCTCGGCGCCGTCTGCGTGCACTTCCGCCCAGCCGGGGAGAGTGGGCAGCCTCCGGTGTTCTGGAGATCTCTGGGATGAGTCGGAGATCGGCGATAAAACTGTTGGAGTTGTGAGTCCAGATGTCCAGAAGCTCTTGTCTGCTGTAGGTCAGCAACGCACAGCAATTCTGGACGAATAATCCGGTTAAAAGTAGATAAAAAAAACCGCTAAATAGCAGATTCTGGAGAGACACTGAGCCTCGCGTTGTTCACGCGCCGCCATCTTGGATCTAACTATTTAATAATCCACATTTCACTGTTTTACTCTTTAGATCAGATGTGGATACTGTATTGTTCTTTCTTTGTGATTTTTTATGTTTAAAAAATGATGGTCTTTAGTTTTAGTTTGTGTTTTGTCTGTTTGGGAGCTGACACAGTCGCTAAGCAGGGCTCTAACTAACTTTTTGCCACGGTTTGCACTGGTGTGCCTAATGTTTTCTTCTTAGGTGCACCAGTTCAAAAGTTAGGTGAACCCAAATTTTTCAACCACATTGCTTAACACCGCAGCTTTACACGTTCACTTTTTTTATTGCTGTCCATACAGACAATATTGATTTGTAAATGATTAACTAACAGTCTTGTCAACACAAAGTTCTTTATTTGGAGCACATTTCTACAAGAAAGATAAGTTACCGTAAGCAAAACCAAACAGTCAAATAAGTCAGACTTTACTCAACTCATTCTTCTTGCTTCCTCCACTTCCGTACCATTGATTCAGTAATGTTGAATTCTTTGGCAGCTGCTCCATTCCCATGTTCTACTGAGTGACTGATAAATGTGCTTCGTAAGCATGTCTCTTAACTGGAGCCATTTTCGGGTCCTTATACACACACAATACGTTAATATTACGTTGAAGCACGGTATGTGTTACTCCGTGAGGCTCCTGACTACAGCAGCCGTAATGCTCCAACAATCCATCAAGCGGTGCAGCTTCATAGCTTAGCAAAGTCATACTAAAACATTTTTGACAGATTTTAGAGCGCCGTGTAGCACATAAAACCGGTTCGAGGTCAGTAAGCACAACCAGAATTCATACATAAGACACACTTTTGAGGAAATGAAAGGATTTTAAGTGCATCTTATAGGCCTAAAAATACGGTACTGAAAAAGTTCTTGTGCTTAAAGTGCTTCACTGAACTCAAATTTACATTTAAAATATCTCAAGATATATAAAATAAAAAGAAAGTGTAAATTAAAAATGGCTCAAAGGCTTCGAACTGAACATCTCAATATCTGAACATCTTACCTTGGGCGTCTCAGAGGTCCCGCCCTCTCTGCTGTTGGCCACACAGAGACTTTCAGAGTTGCTGAGACCTTTTTTTGTCTACTCGAATAGCTGGTCGCACCTATGCGGTATGTTTTTTAGTCGCACCATTGAGAAATTGGTCACACTCTAGAGCCCTGCTCTAAGCGGATGGGTTTTTGGGGGGTAGCAGGTGGAGAGAAGCTGCAGAGAGGCGTGTAAGACTGCAACTCTGCTTCCTGGTCCCAACTCTGGATAATCATATTTTGGGGGGTTTAATAAATTTGTCCATATTTCTAGAAATGAGAGCTGCTCCATCCAAAGTGGGATGGATGCCGTCTCTCCTAACAAGACCAGGTTTCCTCCAGAAGGTTTGCCAATTATCTATGAAGCCCACATCGTTTCTGGGACACCACTCAGACAGCCAGCAATTTAAGGAGAACATGCGGCTAAACATGTTACTCCTGGTCTGATTGGGGAGGGGACCAGAGAAAACTACAGAGTCCGACATTGTTTTAGCAAAGTTGCACACCAATTCAATATTGATTTTAGTGACCTCCGATTGGCGTAACCGGGTGTCATTTCTGCCGACGTGAATTATGATCTTACTGAATTTACGTTTACCCTTAGCCAGCAGTTTTAAATTTCCTTCAATGTCGCCTGCTCTGGCCCCTGGAAGACAATTGACTATGGTTGCCGGTGTCTCTAGCTTCACATGTCTGAGAACAGAATCGCCAATTACCAGAGTTTGACCCCCGGCGGGTGTGTCGCCGAGTGGGGAAAAACGGTTAGACACATAAACGGGTTGGTGGTGTACCTGGGGCTTCTGTTTAGGACTATGCTTCCTCCTCACCGTCACCCAGCCACCCTGTTTCCGTGGCTGCTTGGGACCTACGCCTGAGTAGGAACGTGCAGGAGGGACAGGTGAAAAGGCCATGCTGCTAGCTAGTTGGCTACAATCTAAGCTAGCAAATCCCTAAAGACACAGTGAGTGAATACTGTGAATATAAATTAGCGAGTACACAGATACACAGAGCATGTGCTTTGGATAAAGAACATGAAGATTACATTATAAGTTGTTATGTAAAGTTTGTAATTAACTGGCTACACTGATAAGCTACACAAAACACCGCTATGCGTGTTACATTACTGCACTAAGATCCAACACCAAGTGAAAGCCCCACTTCTACAACCCTGAAGAACACATGAATCCATGAACACTCAGGATCATCCACTATTCAAACAAAAGCTCAGACATAACGCTCGGTGGTGACATCATCACTGATGACCTCCCACTCTTCATCCAGTTTGTCACCGCCTCCATTGTTCTGGGTCATCTCCATGGTGATGGCTGGCTTGTTTTCCAACTTCCTGCTGCAGCAGATGTACATCAGCAGACCAGCAGAGATACAGTATGGACAGAAGGCCAGTAGATAACACAAGAATTTGAACTGAGTATGACTGAGAGAAAGTGGAGGAGGAGGAGTGGAAGAGGCAGTCGGAGGAGGAGAAGGGAGAGCTGTACTGGGATCAGACTCTGCAGGAGAGAGAATTGTGGTTTAGTTAGTGATTAGTCTTTTATCAGGTCTGTAGTTCATGTCTTTAAATAGGAAGTGCTGTCAGTGTGCTGACCTCTGACCCTCAAAAAGCTCTGAGGAGATCTCCAATGTTGATCAACCAAACATGAGTAGAAACCTTCATCAGATTTCTGGACATTAGTGATGAGGAGCTCTGATTGATGTTCAGAAACAACACGACTTCCTTTAAAGTAGAATTCAGCTGAATATCTGTGATTATATTCACGACTCAGGAATTTATGTCTGCATCGAAGAGTGACATTACTTCCTGCCCTCACAGGAAGTGCAGGGATCTCCAGGATTGTACCAAACCCTGATCAACAGAGACACACACAGAGTGATGTAGAGACAAAGGTACACCAACAGATCAGAGTCATATAGACATATAGAGACAGGTGGGAGCAGCTTACAGCTTGTTACTGTTACATTGATGGAGACTTCATCGCTCTGCTGTCCAGATGAGTTTTCACAGAAGAAAATCCCATTAAAGGAATCAGACATGTCGAGAACACAGAAAGAATCAAACTTCCTCCAAAAGGCTGAAGCATCTGCTCTGCAGTCCACAGTGTATCCTCTTCCAGTCCTCTTCACCAGCCATCCATCAGCTGTCTCTCCTTCATCATCAACACAACTCAGAGACACAGAAGAAGCGTAATTTTTGAAGATCTGCTGGAGGTTTGGACTGACCTGCAGAGAGACTGAGCACAGACACACAGTAAATGTATTTGTGATCTTTTGGAGTCTCTGATTGTTTTCACTTCAACTCACCTGCAGAAACAGCCAGTGCAGACAGCAGCAGCACACACACACCTGCAACAGGACACAGGTCAGTAAAGGTCAGAGGTCACTGAAGGTCAGGTGGATCAGCTGCTTCTGCTTCACGCTCATTTAAAGAAACCAAAAACTCCCAGCATTCATTCATCAACTGTCCTTCAACTGGACCTGGACTCACTCTGGTTCCTCAGTCAGTGGATGGATGGATGATGGGTGGATGATGATGGATGGGTGGATGTAGGAGCTGTGTTTGACTCACCGAGGAGCAGAGAGACAGCTGGAGTCTTCATGTCGTCCGGATGCTGACTGAACATCAGTTTGAGCAGTGAGACACCTTCAGCTTCACCACTTCCTGTTAGCAAGGAAGTAAAATACCATATGTGGCACAAGTCCTTGCATTCTGCATTTAAGTAGAATTACAGATACTTTTGTTAGAAAATACTCCTTAAAGTACTTATGATTCTTCTTTACTCAAGTACAGGGTCAGAAATGTACTCAAGGTATAGAATAGAATAGAATAGAATAGAATAGAATAGAATAGAATAAACCTTTATTATCCCACAGATGAGAAATTTCGGTGTTCCAGAGCTCTTACAGCACAGGAAAATAAAATATAAAAGGAAGACACAAGGTCCTATAAATATAGGCAGCCAAAGTTCATATATACAGGTACAGAATATGTATAGAAAAATTGAGAAAATCTACAGAGCTATCTATAAAATGTACAGTAAACAAACAGGCTGGTGAGTAAGATGACCAAAAGAACTTTTTAAACTGCATTATAGAGTCTGACAGCTGCTGTAAGCACTCCTTCCTACACTGTGGGTGTAAAAGTCCACTGCTGAACGAGCTGCTCAGGACTCAGGACAAACAAGTTTGAGTCTGAAAAACTGAATATGAAACAAGCAAAGCTCAATACTAAACAATATATAACTTATATAAACGTATATATAACTTAATATTGCACATATGCAAAATCGAAATTCCAATTAAAAAACACATCAGTGGAATTCATTTCTTAAATAAAAATTGTATTTGCAGCCTTCTGAATTAAATTTTATCATTTTATCATTTATCAAATTTTCATCATATTCTCCCACCTGTCCAGAAAGCTCCTGTTTTCTGCCTTTCTTTCTGCCATTTTGGGATAGGTAGCATGGCAATATTTGCATGGTTGCTAAGACTATGGTCAACAGAGGAGAGGGTGCTAATGGGTCCTGTCGTGACTGATGTGCCAAAACACCAACAGAACATTCTGGGAATTGTAGTATTAGCAGTACATGAACTGTATAATATCAGCAGACCAGCTCTAATAGTAATTTTGTATGGCTTCGCGGGCCAAATGTAATTAGGCTACGGGCCAAATTTGGCCCGCGGGCCAGAGTTTGACACCTATGCACTAGCAGATCCATAACTATGAGAGCAAAACTAATCAGTGTGCACATTTCACACAGTTTGCATAATTTTTCTTGCACTCTTTCTCTTTGTGCAGAGTGAGACTATTTCTGGGCACATACACATTAGTAAATGAAGTGAATGAGCGAGTGAGTGTAGGAGCTCGGTTTGACTCAGAGACCGATGGAAACATCAGTCTGAGCCGCCGACAGGACTGCATAGTGAAGTAGTTCTGTCCCCCACCCCGAACACGACAGGGCAATAGATGCTGCAGCTCCTCCTGGTGGATGGTAGAGGAGCTGTCTGTCCCCAAAATTAAAGGTTTTATTTACTTTTAGTCTTTCACTCAGTTGTCATTTTTTTACTACATGATTTATTTTCCAGCAGAAAAACAGCAGATCTTAGTTTCCTCAGGTTCAGTCACATCTATCATCACACTGATAAGCACTAAACTGTCTCTGTGTGACTCTGTCTGTCTCTGTTGGTCTCTTACCCTTCCTGTGAAGGTGGGAGTGCTGTCCTCAGCTGCAACTGATTTCTTCTGATGTCTTCATTAATAGAAGTCTTCTTCTATCTGCTTTTTTAATCCAAATCAGAGCTTATCATCACTAATGTGGTGAATGTCTGTACTCGCGTTCTTCAAATTTTCTTTGAAGTTTCGAGGGCCAGAGGCGAGGACAATGACATCACTTCCTGTTTACATCCATGAATTAACCTGTTGACCTGATAATAAAGTGATCATTGACTGAGCTATCTTCCTCATCTCTCCTGCAGAGCTGCCTCATACCTCCTCTTCCTCCCCTCCTATCATCCCCGTGTCTGTCTATTCTGCCATCTAGTGGCCTTCTATGTGTACTGAACACAGACTGTTCTGCTAGTGCCCATCTGCTGCAGCAAGAAGACAGAAAACAATGGGCAACTTTAAACCCTTTTAGAGGATGCTTATCAGAGGATTTTTAAAAATTACTCTAGTAAGAGTAACAATAATCATGTATTTTAGTATTATTTTCCTAAGTTTTCTTCTAATGTGCACCTGCAGCAACTCTGAAAATGGATTAGAGGAAAAGGATGGATGATGGATAGATGGATGGATGGAGGGATGTGTAACGGAGTTACAAATACATCTGGAAAAACATGCACTTACCTGTTCTTAATTATTATTTTAAGTGTAAATTTTATCTTTTTTTTAATTGTATTTTATTTTGAAAACCAAGAAACCGGATCTCACCCTAGTGTTTAGAAGCTGCTAAGGCTTCCGCTCCGCACAGCGCGCGTTTGCACTGTGAGGGTAAGTTCTGTAATGAAAGGCTCTGGCATTTTTATGGTTTCTGGTGTGAATGTTGGTACATAAGTTGTACATGTCGATGCATATAGGTTCATATTGATGTTAGAAAGTTTCTGTGTAACCGAAACAAAGGCTGGTTGCTGTTAAACAGTGTTTCTGCCGTATTTATGCTCTTTGGCAGTAAGCTTTTGTCAGCCCCCTAGTGGTTGCTGCGCATAGCAGGAAATGTGTTTGGATTTACTGTTTTTCTGTGCTTTTTGTGATGTTGTTTTACATTGTATGAGATACAATTGCTGGTACCATCAGAAGACACCTGTTGAGTGTGTTTTATGTCTTCTGCAGGTACGTGAGCTTGTTAACAGTCATTTTGTCTGTAAAGCACAAGCAAGTGAAGATGTAATGCGCTATTGTTAATTTGTCCACTAGAGGGCAATGATTAGCCGGTGATACTGTTTACTGAGACTTCTGTAACCTGTTATTTTGTTTTATACGGTTGTGAAATGGATTTTTATTAGTCATAAGATTTTTTTTTTGTATACAAGTTCAGTGTGACAGACTGTAAAATGGGAGAAATTATTATTTTCCAATTTTTCTTTATTAAAAAGTTAATTGTAAGTCTGTCAAGACAGCGCGCGTTTGCACTGTGAGGGAGATACAATTGCTGGTACCATCAGAAGACACCTGTTGAGTGGGGTCAGCGGGGGAGCTGGCCCCAGGGAGGGGTCACTTGCCCCTCCCTTCCTTCCCTCCCCATCTCCAGCTGCCTCTCTCTTCCCACTCCACCACAACCACCCACACATGCAGGGCCTTGGAGTAGGGGTATGTCACCAGGGTGCAGAGGAGGCTACCCCCCCCCCCCCCCTCTGTCCCCTTCTGGCTGCCTCTGCCTCAATTTTATCCCACAACTTAGACATTCACATTACTCACACTCTCATTACACATACATATAGGATCTTGGGGGTGGGCACGATACACGGAGTCCAAAGTACCATCAGGGTGTACACCCCACCCCTGGCGTCGTTGCCCACCTCTCAATTTTAAATACACGTAGACATTGAGGGCTAGCAGGAGGGACCATGCGCTTACCTGCTGCTCTCTGGCAGGTAGCTCCATGCCCTCCTGGGTTTTAAATGCACCTTAGAACACACATGCATCAACATTACAATGAGCGGGTGGAGGGAGGTTTGGAGTCTTCTCTCACCCCCATTCTCTGCGACCTGCTGGAGCAGGGGGGCTAGGACTAGGAGGAGGAGTTGGCCGTCCGACTGCGGTCTGGAGTGTGGAGCCTCCCTGCTGCTACGGAGTCGGGGCGGTCTGCCTCCCCCCACCGCAGGGAAAAGGGAAACACCACCTGGGTCTGGGTGCAGTTCCCCCCTCCAGGGGCGGGGGCACCTAGACCCGGTTTGTAGAGTACGCTTGGGGAGTGTGATCGTGTGTACAACGTCTCTTTATGTCTGTCTCCACGTTGGTTGAGTGTGGAGTAAGTGCATATGAGAGCATGAGGGTGGGAATGGATGTTTGTATCTGTGTGTGCCTGTATGTCTGTGTCTATATGTCAGGTTGGGTGTCAGGCGCCACCTCTCTGGGGACATCTCAGGCCCTCCAAGGTTTGGAGGCCTATCTCCCCCTACCACCACTCCCCCTGCCAGTGGCGGACTCCCTCAGACATCGGTGCGTTGGTGGTTCTTTGTGTCCGGGGATGGGCGTCCAGGTACACACCGGCTCACTCCTTGGCGGCCGCTTATCGGGGCCTGGAGCCTGGGGCTCGCTCGGGCCACTTCGGAGGTGGGGTGCCCTCGGCCTCTCGGCCTGGGGCTCGGTCACTCAGGCGCAGCTGGCTGCCGGCGGAGCTCACGGGCGCGTCACTGCAACTCCCCCTGGCTTCTGCTCCGCGGCTGCTGAGTGAGCCCTCATCTGGGACTCTCCTCAGCTCTTTCCGGGACAGTGGCGCAGCTGCCCCTCTGTTGGTCTTCCTTGGTCTCTTGTGTTCTGGGGGCCTCTGGATGTCTGGAGTTTTGATCTCCTCCATACCTGCTTCACGCCCTGGAGGACGGGGCTGTGGCCTCCCCACACCCTCTAGCAGATTATTACATGAAGGAACCTTTTAAAAAACAAGCGCGTCCATGCTCACAGGTGTACACACGGGTGATCACACCCACAAACTACACCCTTTTTGGCTCCTACCTCAAAGCACACTGTGTTCTGTTGATCTTATGTGCTGCACAATAATGTTTAACATTTAGTATTTACTGTCATATTCCCATATATCATTGTGATGTTGTTTATTCTATTACTCTTGTTCTCTTCTGCTTGTTTTCTTTTTTCTTTCTCAGCAGGTGATCCAGGTGATCGATATATGCATTTTTTTTCTCTGCCCGTTCTGTTGGTTTTTGTCTTTTGCCCTTCTCCCTCGTCCCTCTTCTCAGCTGTTTCTCTTTCCCTCTTTCTTTCTCCCCTTCTTTCCCCCAGTCAAGTCTGTCCCGTATTCAGTAAGTGAAAATAAAATAAACAATAAAAGGTGAATCAAATGGACCATTACGGCAAGGCTGGGATGGTCAGTTTGGTAAAGTAAATCCGTTGGGCATCTTTCTTTGCCTTTAGACAACAATTCTGATGGCAAAAGAGCCAAACGGGACAGGCCAAAAAAACAAAAAAACAAAAAAAAAAAAACCAGTCATTTTGTCTGTAAAGCACAAGCAAGTGAAGATGTAATGCGCTATTGTTAATTTGTCCACTAGAGGGCAATGATTAGCCGGTGATACTGTTTACTGAGACTTCTGTAACCTGTTATTTTGTTTTATACGGTTGTGAAATGGATTTTTATTAGTCATAAGATTTTTTTTTTGTATACAAGTTCAGTGTGACAGACTGTAAAATGGGAGAAATTATTATTTTCCAATTTTTCTTTATTAAAAAGTTAATTGTAAGTCTGTCAAGACAGCGCGCGTTTGCACTGTGAGGGAGATACAATTGCTGGTACCATCAGAAGACACCTGTTGAGTGTGTTTTATGTCTTCTGCAGGAATAAACTGTGAAAAGCCAACCTTTCTGAGCGTCTGTGATTTTTGAAGAGCTGGAAGTGTTACAGATGGACGATGGATAATGGATGGATGGATGATGGATGGATTTTGCCAACGCAGGTTTAAATGTCCAGTGTTGTTGATATCATGATGTTACAGTACAGAGCAATGTTGCTGCCTCACACACATGTTTGTCATTAATAATTAAGACGTGTGTTGCAGCAGATAAAGAGATGTTTCATGATGCTAATCATAACAGATTTAAACACTCTTTACCTACAACACAGCAAGTTGGAAATTGTTCTGATAATGAGGGATAATTTCAGTGTCTGTTAATTTATATTTTATTCTCTAAAGCTTATCAAAGCCATTAGTTAGTGTAGTTTAATCACCAGAAATTATGAGCTGAAGTTAACTCTCTGAGTAAGTGAGAGAGAATTCCTAACAAACACAATGTGATGAAAGTGGAGCAGAGAAGAAGAAATAGAAAGGTTCGCCTTGTTTTCACTGTGGACAGTCTCGGTCGTTAGAGGAAGATTTGAGAAGTTTTGTTTCTCCTCAGAAAGGATTTCATCCAGCGTGGCTAAGGCCAGAACTCATTTACAGCTGAGGTGTTCTCTCTCTCCTGACTAAAAACTCATCAAAGCTGGCAGTAGATATTTAGCAACAGTTTAGATTACATTACTTTAATTTTTTAGTTTTACTTTTTTTATTTTAAATTGTAAAACGATCTGACTGATTTGTGATTATGATCGTCTCTTCTGATTCCATACAGGGCAGCTGTGGCTACAACTGTAGCCTTCACCAGTGTGTGAATGTGAGAGTGAATGAATAGTGGGATTGTAAAGCGCTTTGAGGGGTCCCGAAAAGCGCTATATAAATGCAATCTATTATTATTATTATTATTATTAACTGTTTGAGCTCTTTGCTTAAATAAAATATTGTATCTGCCATTAAAGTCAGTTTTGAGGAGGTTCTTATTGAACTCTGCTATTGCCGGTCCCAAGCCCGGATGAGAAAGGAGGAGGGTTGGGCGTGGGGCTAGCAACCCCACCCTGTAAAAACTCCAACTGCTACGGAAACAGCAAGTGAATTTCATTATCGACTATGGAATATGGAATGTACGGACTCTGTACCAAACAGGTAAATTGGCCCAGCTTCTATATGAATTTGACTCGTACCATATGGACATCTTGGGCATCTCAGAAATGCGATGGGCAGGAAGCGGGAAGATGGTTAGTGATGGAAAGATGGTGCTCTACTCTGGCCATGCCCAAGACCATGCACGTGGCGTGGGCTTCATCCTCTCGCAACGTGCAACAACATTATTGCTGGCCTGGAAGCCCATTTCAGACCGCCTAATCTTGGCTCGTTTCCAAGCTAGGCATGTGAAAGTCACAATTCTTCAAGTATACGCTCCAACAGAAGAGGCTGACGATACTGACAAGATGGTTTCTATGCGATGCTCCAGGATCCATGATTTGCTGATCGTGGGCGGAGATTTCAACGCGTAAATAAGCAGTAACCGGGACGGCCTGGAATCAGCTATCGGCCCGTTTGGAATTGCAGCAATGACAAATGAAAACGGTGGGCGGCTGATCTCGTTCTGTGTGGCAAACCGGCTGACCATCAAGAACACCTTCTTCGGCCACAATCGGATACACAAGGCGACGTGGAAGGCCCCCGGTGGCGGATATACAAGCGAGATCGACTACATCTGCATATCATCCCGCTGGGCATCCACCATTAGTGATGTTAGAGTGTGGCGTGGAGCCGACATTGACTCTGATCACTACCTGCTAATTGCCAAATGTAAACTTCACCTGAAGAGCCTCCAACCACGACTGCAGCGGCCAAGTCCTTTTAACGTTCAACGCCTAAAAGACGCAAATACGGCAGCGGAATTTCAACTCGAATTGAGAAACCGCTTCCAGCTCCTTGCTGCGGAAGGAAATAACAACAAAAATCCAGATACACTCTGGGATGAGCTAAAAGAGGCTGTGGTCGGTGCAGCAGAATTGAAGATTGGTCACCGACGGGGAGGCTTTAAGGAGCGCTGGATCTCCGACCGTTCATGGGAACTTACAGATCAACGTCGCTTGGCAAAGTCAGTTCGGGACCAGGTGGCCTTTGACTCACCAGCGTGAGAGGGCCATGGCCACCTACCAAGACCTTGCCCGACAGGTCAAACGCAGCTGCCGGCGTGAAAAGCGTGAATGGATCGAAGCTAAAGGCATCGAAGCCCAAGAAGCAGCCGATCGGAACGATACCCGAACCTTATATCGCATTGTACGAGATCTAACTGGGGCTCGTGGTGGCCGCGGTGTTCCAATCCAAGACAAAAATGGACATGTCCTCCTTACTGCAGCTGAACAAGACCAACGATGGGTCGAACACTTCCGCGATACTCTGAACCAACCTGAGCCACCCCAACGGTTCGAGGCCGAAGACCTGGCACCTTCCATGGATCTTCTTCCTGTCAATATTGGACAAATCACCATCACCATCACATCCGACTCCTCAAGAGTGGAAAGGCCGCAGGCCTGGACGAAATCCTCGCCGAAATGCTGAAGCATGATGGACCCCATCTTGAAGCCGCCTTTACAAGACTCCTAAACGCCTGCTGGTCAACATCACATGTACCCGATGATTGGACAAAAGGCACCATCATCAAACTTCCAAAAAAAGGTGATTTGGGTGACTGTAACAACTGGCGGGGCATCACGTTGCTGTCAGTACCCGGGAAAGTGTTTTGCCTCGCTCTTTTGAATCGGCTACGACACGCAGTGAACGAACGATTGCGAGAAGAGCGGGCTGGGTTTCAGAGTGGCCGGTCATGCGTCGAGCAAATCTTCACCCTCCGCATGATCATTGAACAAACATTGGAATACCAAAGGAAGATTTCTATTAATTTCATTGACTTCGAGAAGGCTTTTGACAGCGTCCACCGGCCGACTCTATGGGCTATCCTACGCCACTATGGAGTCCCTCAGCAGTTTGTAGATGCCTTTCGTTGTCTCTACTCCAACTCCCGTTGCTGCGTCCGGACAGATGACGGCTGCACATATTTCTTCAAGACAAGTCCGACAAGGATGCATGCTATCCCCTTTCCTCTTCCTGTTGGTAATTGACTTCATCATGCGACGATCAGTTGACCAAGCTGGCATCGGTGTGCCCTGGCACGAAGCACGTAATCTCACTGACTTGGACTTCGCAGATGACATCGCCCTGCTGGGCTCGACTCAGGAAGACCTCCAAAAGTTGACCGCAGCCCTGCAGAGGGAGGCGACGAAAGTTGGATTATGACTCACCGCCAAAAAAACCAAGGTACTCCGAGTTGGCTATGCACATGCCCGCATTCCTGTCATGATCAACCAACAACGCGCTGAAGAGGTGGAGAATTTTACATATCTTGGCAGCATCATCTCGAATGACGGGGTCTCTGATCGGGATGTCGACGCCAGAGTAGGGAAGGCAGTTGGTGTCCTGCGACATCTCCAACCTATTTGGAACTCGACCTTCCTGAATGTAAGGGTCAAGATCAGACTACTAAACTCTATCGTCTTCCCTACTGCACTTTACGCTAGTGAAACCTGGTGCTCAACAAGTGCAATTATTCAACACCTGAACGTGCTTCAACAACGTGGCCTGTGGCGAATCCTGAGAATTTCCTACCGGGACCGAATAACAAATGAGGAGGTCCTACGAAGAGCAGGCACCCGCCCATTAGCCGATGTTGTTGCAGAAAGGCGCCTTCGCTTTGCGGGCCATATTTTACGCCTACCCCCTCATCGCCCAGCTAAGATTGCCATGACATGGCGTCCACGCACTGGCAAGCGAAAGCAAGGCCGACCAAAGACCACATGGCGTCGAACATTCATGGACGATCTGAGAACTGTCGACATTGCCTGGGACGAAGCTGAAGCAGTTGCTGCTGACCGACATCGATGGAGATCACTAGCTGCCCGATGCGCTGCCCGGCGTAGGAGGAACTAAGTCTAAGTCTTATTGAGTATTCTAGTCTTTAAAAATGAACAGATCCCTGGCGCCTACTTTTCAGGTCATCCATCCATCCGTGTTCTTCCACTTATCCTAGGCCGGGTCGCAGGGGCAGCAGCCTAAGCAGAGAAGCTCAGACCTCCCTGTCCATGGCCTTCTCTTCCAGCATGTGGGACATGCCCAGAAAGATCGACCGGTAAATTGAGAGCTTTGGTTTTAGACTCAGCTCTCTCTTCACCACGACAGACTGGTATCCACATCACTGCAGCTGCAGCACCAGTCGATCTCCTGCTCCCCTCTCGCCTCACTCCTGAAGGTCTGGAGACACTTAAACTCCTCCATTTAAGGCTGGAACTCTTCCCAACTCCCAAGGAGTTTTTTAACTGCCTCAGTGACTTCGCCCCCAGTGATGGACGAGTCCAGAGACTCTGCTTCCTCTACAGAAGACATGTCACTAAACTTAAGGCGGTCCTCGAAGAATTTCTTCCACCACCCAACAATATCCTCAGTTGAAACCAGCAGTGCTTCACCTGTACTACACACAGTGAGGGAAAGCACCCTCCTGAGTTCCCTGAAAGTTGGCCAGAAAGCTTCGAGGGAGTCTTTTTCCATGGCCTTCTCCGGCCACTGACGTGAATCCTAGCAAAGTTCCACGTGCCATAGATCATTAGAGGAGCGCTACCGTTAATAACTGTGGCTGTTGATTGAACTTTACTGAGGGTTGCTAGTGGGGTGCATCATCTAGCAGACAGCATGGGAATGAAGATGGAGGTAGTCAGTTCCTGCATGAATCCCCCCACCACCTGCTTAACTTAGTTTCTTTTGACCTATTACAGTAACGAGTCTGGCGAGCAGAGCCTTCACAGTAACATGTTCCAGCCTGAACAGTGAAAAAGCCAGATACTGTGGCACTGAGGTCCGGCCATGTCTCTGTGAAGCACAACACAGTGAACTTCCAATCCTCCCTCTGATGTCTGACCAGCGCCCACAGCTTGTCCATCTCATTAGCCAGAGACCCTCAAGTTCCCTGTGATGGCCGAAGGAAGGCAGGGTTTATATTTCCTGCTCCTCACTTTCCTCACACTGAGACACTCTGCTCAGTGTCCCCCCGCAGGGCTGGACTGGGACAAAAAATCAGCCTGGGCATTTTGACTAGAGACCGGCCCACCAGGTATTACAGGAAAAACCAAATAGCCTTTGAATGAAAACAAATGTCGTTGTCACAGTGATGTACACTGTCTTGTTGGTACATATGTATCAGTCTAATAAACTTAAACCTCCACCATCCCCCCTATTCTGGTATTCTAAACAGTACTTAGCCGAAACCCAAAGACTGCTTGGTCGAGTTAACCTCCTGAACTATCTACAACACATGGTGGAAACCTGAAATTAAGACAGAGAAGACTAGAGGTGAGACATGACCATTACTGAATATTAAAAATAATAAATGACAGTTTATAATTTTCATAAACTATTTATTTACCACATCAATAAACAGCATGCCAGGGCAAAATATTTTTTCTAACATGGCAACCTTTTATAAGTGAAAGGAGACAGAAAGACAGGTGAGAAAGAATAAAACTTAACTGAGTTTTTGATGGCATTTTACACAAAGTACTTGTACAGTATCTGGAAAATGTGGGAAAATACTGGCATCATGTACAGTACTTTTTTCTGAAGAAATTATGTTGGGACCCTGAAAAAAACGTACTACGTACAATAATGGATTTCTATAAATTTGACATCAGATGAAAACTTTGGTTGTAAGATTCGGATAATTATTTGTTAAAAGCGAGACATTTTAAATGAGAATAAGAAAGAAAAGTATATCTTTGTGCCCCCCCTTCCCTGTTAATGCCCTGCCTGGGCCCCTGGCAACACTTTTCTAGATCCGCCCCTGCACAGTTACCAGCTGTCAGCTACTTAGAAAAGGATCCTGGTGTTATTAGTCTCTCAGAAACAGTTCAATCTGACAGCGTAAAGACAGAATAACTCCAGCTTTTTGTCTTTTTTTTTTTATTGTAGCTGAAGACAAATCACGTTTATTTTCAGCTCAATACGAAACGGTAATATTAATTCTGAATACCAGAGGATTCTGTTTTTTAGGGGACGGTTGGCAACTCTACTAAGTAACCATATGAATAAAATAAAGTTCACCAGTAACATCATAGCACCCACCCAACTGTATAGAAACTCCGTCATGCTAGCTAGTACACAGTACAAGTTACTGTAAGAGTCAGAATCCTCTAAACTGCTTCTCAGGAGACGTCCTCCTCCTGCAGTTGAGCAGACTCCAGTATCAGCTTTTTTAACCTATCCTATTACGTCACTTCAGAAATCTTGTTTTCCCCTCATCACGGTCCAAACGCATACATCCCAGCAGCCCACGAAAATAATCCGAAAACTCATTCATCTGATAGTCCAGTTTGTAGGAAACACACAAGCTCTGCCATAATAAAGTCCTCCATCAGACTCTGTTTTGAGAAGTTTGTGTGTTTAGGTTTAAGAAGTAAGACGTCGTCTTGGACAGCAGCACAGCTTCTTGAATGTCCTCTACCTGCTGCCTGCTGAAGGCTTCTGGATGTCACCATTAGCAGCCTGGGAAACACGACTCTCACTGCATCTGTAATCACACAAGCAGAAAACATCAGTTTATAGTGTTAATGTGACCAGCAGCCTTTAGTGTGTCTGGTGTACACTGCTCAGAAAATGTTACAAAATAGAGGAGCAGTTCAACATCAAGTCAGTGAAACTTTGGGATATTGATCTGATTAGTTCAGTATCAGAGGTGTTAATCAGGTTCAGCTGCTTTGGTGTTAATGAAACTAACAACAGGTGCAACAAGGACACATCCCCCAAAACAGTTTCACAGGCGGAGGACGCTCACGTCTCCCGCCTCTTATGTCTTAGTCTTACAATATCAGAGCCTTGAGACGAGCGCTGTTGTCACAAATAACTGAACTGAACACTGTGTGTCTATCACAGCCATTTCCATAGAACAAGATTTAATGTGATGTTAATTTATTTTGTTTAGGTTTTTACCTTTTTTTACTCATTTTCACTTTTAGCTGTGATTGTTTTTTTGTTCAGTCATTTGTGTGTTTCTTGTCTTATTTCCCAGTGGTAAAGCACCTTACCTTCTTTCGGTTCCCAATTTTGAATTGTTCCATATCTGAGGCGTGATCCCAGGTTTTCTGGTTTTCTTTTCCTCTTGACCATCTTCAGCGCTGACAAACTCATGGGCTTTAAAACCTTTAATGGTCAGCTTGTAAAAACTGCTCCTTCTTTAAGGAGCAACACATAAACTACTATGTGAAACACAATTTCTTGTGAATGTCAAACTGAGAAGCAGAGAACCAATCAGAGTGTTTTTAGCTGTGATGTTGGTGCTGCACTGCTGGTTAGCTCAGCTTGATAGTGCCTTTGAACCCAGAGGATGCTGAAAGGTTCCCGGTTCAGTATGCTCTCTGTTTTAGTTTCATGTTAGAATTTTAGCCTGTTATTAACTTTTCCACACTTTTAGAATTGACAGAGTTTGTGGCTCAGTGTTTTCCTTTCTTTGTTTTTCTTTGTTGTGGGGTTTTGTGGATTTGGGGGAAGGCATGTTAGCAGGCAGTGAGAGAGAAGGAAAGACAGAAGTGTGGACATGAGAGCAGGAAGTTAAAGCATGTAGGGACTATGAGTTGTACAGATAGAGGGGAAGTAAGAGCAGGATCATTGGAGGTGGATTCAAACTGTTGTGCCGCGGTGTCAACAGGAAGACCAGTGGAGGATGGGCAATCGTTTGTGTTTGTGAGCAGTGGAGGTGAAGAGAGGGTCAGACGGGATCATGAGTTTGAAATCAAATAGTTGATGCTGAATGTTGTCAGTGGCCCACAGGTTGGGTGTCAGTTAGAAGACAAAGAGGAAGTGATAGAGAGAGTTCCCAGGAGGCAAGAGTGATGACTGGAGCCGATTTACCAGAAGTTAACTAGTGTTGTAAATATGGTTCTGTTTGTGTGTTTCACTTCACTCTGTGTCAGTTTCAGTGTGAGTGAAACACCGATCTTATGTCTAAGTGTCACTCTGGGAGATTTCAGCCGCTCACGTTCTGTTGGTTAAATGTGAAATGTCACGTGTTTGTTGGTAAATACAAAGATGTGAGACTCGCTGTCTGATAGGAAGACAAACCAAAAGCCGAGCAAACTGGCGTGACGACCAGAGCTGGTTGTAACACTCCCACCAGTTATGTGGCAGGAAATTCAAGGTCAAACAAGTTTTTCTACCACAGAAAATGACTTTTCTTTCTCGAGTAAACTCTGGTACTCTCCAGTGTTTAACACCATTGGACATTTCATTGACTCACCAGTCACCAAGAAGAATCACATCAGTCTTACACACTGAGTAATCGTGAGTAGAAGGCTTTCAAACTGTCGAATCAGCTCTTTTACGTGCCCCGCTGACACGCTCGGAGTGGATACAGCACCCACTGGTGTCTGTGTGGTGAGTGTGTGCAGCAGTGTTGCTTCTTACCGGTGAGGCATACCATGGTTAGTGTAGGCAGCGTTTGATTTTCTCAGTTTGGAAAAACCCGAGGTATCCCAATGCAAGAATGGCGAGGACCACGATGCCGACGAGCAGCCCCACGATCATCGGCGTCCTGTTCACGTGTTCTGAGAAAAACAGACGCAGTGAGTTTACTGCTGCAGCTTTAAAACCTTCAGCTGATTCAAAAGCAGCGGAGTCGTTTACATCTGTGTCTCTGGTTGGAGTCGGAGCGCGTTAAAGGAACGTTACACCAAGAAGAGCAGCTTACCTGATGCAGGGATGACCTCACACTGGATGCAGCTGCGTGGTTCCACGAGGTCCCCGTGGACCGTATAGGCCACCTGAACACAGTACCGCTGCCCCTCCTCCAGGTCTTCAATGGTCATGGAGGCTATGGTGTCTTCATACTCCTGACAATATGAAATTAGAAGATATTTACTTGATATTTACTTTGCTTGGGCTCCTGTTGTAATTTTAAAATGTTGACTCTCTGAGCGATTCCAGTTGTTAAACATGCAGGTTTAGTTTTTGCTGCTGATGTCTGAAATAATAATTTAACCAAAACAATTAAAAGTAAGTGGACAAACTAACTGAATTTTATATATATATATATATATATATATATATATATAGTTTTTAATGTGGCTGAAAATCTCTTGCAGTCAGTAACAGCCTGAAGTGGCGGGCACATGACTCTCTGGCTTCAGTTTAGTTCTAAAAATGAAGGCGCAGGATTCATCTGGACACGAAACTGCTTCTCAGTCACTTTGAGTCTCTGAAAATGGGAACTGTGTAAAAATAGCTGTAATTCTGAAACAGTTTGTGCAGACTGTCTGTTGGTGCAGAGGCAAACTGTCCAAATATGCTTGGACCTGCCTGCACACACTGACAGACACATGTGCACATCTTTCTTTAAAAAAATAATAAAAATATCAGATATATTCTGAGCAGTGACACGTGCTGTAACATCAGGTGAGCATAAACACCTGGAGGAATCACTCCGTGTTCTCACCTGCAGAGGACTCTCTCCCTCTCTGCCAAAGTAAATCATGTGCTTGGCATTGCTGTCGTGTTCCTTCGCCAGCTCGTGGTCATCGTTAAGGAATACGGTGAGTGATCCAGGCCGGGTCAAAATGCTTAACGGAGGCGTGCAGACGTCACCTGGAAGAGCAGAGCGAGCGTCAGCACAGCAGCAGCTCGTGGTTCACACTGTGGTCAGGATGGTTAACACCTCGAGTCTCACAGCTTCACCCACAGACAGCGCTGACACATATCTGAGGGTTCTCACCGTATCTGCTGCAGGCGTTAACACCCTCAGATCTCAGCCCCCGTCTCTCGGCCCGCACGCGCAGCGTCACGCAGCTGTTCTCGGGCGAGTCGTTAGTGTCGCGCGGCCCAACCGCTGATATGTTGCAGGAATGGAAAGGCGTCTGGATGCAGGCTGGAAGAGCTTCCCATTTATCAGAGTTAAATCTGAGGATGAGGAACAGAAACGAGTCAGAGAAAACTTCTGCTCAGCGTTCTCTCCATGAAATCCCTGCAGCGGGTGGAGAACTGCAGCACAGCAGACAACTGTCCATCAGCAACATATTTAATAATAAGAACAGTGCAGTAAAGTTGCTGCTGGTACATGTGCTAGTAATTTATCAATATATTAATTTGCTCTGTGTTACAGAAACATGGTTACAGCGGGATGAACACAATGCACCTCAAAGGTCTTGACAACACTTCACTTGTTCTACAATTTTTCATGTTACAGCTTTATTCCAAAATTCATTTTTCATCCTTGCGACAGGAATGACAGATCACATAGTTCGCTCACTCGGTCGCAGCTTTCCAGCTGCAGCCCCACACACAACCACAACCTCAGGTGCCGGCACGCTCTTATTCATGGGAGGCGTTATGAGCTAATGGAGGTCCGGTGTGTCTCAGCCTCCCCTGCAGCCGTGCCCAGGCCACACCCAACCTAGGTCGGGCAGCCATCCAGCCTAGCCCAATCGGCCATGGCCATGTGCATCCGTGGCCCATGGACTAGCGGCAGGGATGAGTTGTGTCCGGGGCCGACCGAGTGTGTCCAGCGACGGCGCAGCAGTCGAGGAGGTAAGCCGCGTCTCACATGCAGCTTGGCAGGCCGCCGGCAGGCTAGACCACAAACGCTGACCTCTGGTGTAAACAATCCAGGTTCAGACGGTGCTGGCCTCTGCCGAGGACGCCGCTTGGACCAGACAGCACGGTGACCTCTGACATGAATGTGGCAGGTTCAGATGGCGCGCAGACCTCCAACTCAGCCTGGGCAGGTCCCTGTTCTGGGCGACCTCTGGCTCGGCATGAGCTGGTCCAGATAGCACGCAGACCGCTGGCTTGCAAAACAGGTCCCTCTCGTGCATGGACATCTGCAACACCATGGGGGTCGTCTCCCTCCCCAATGCGGTCTAGGAACGCCGGTCAGGCTGGCGGCGGTGTCCGTCAGGAACCAACCAAGCTTCCAGACTCAATATCAGTTGCATCTGGAGCTCGGAACGGTCCTGCAGCCGTTCCAACTGGCGGCGAGACACCACCACCTGCTCCCTTCACGTAGCTGCAAGCTCAACCACCATTCGGGCCAGCGTGTCCATTGGCTGGCCCGGTCGAGGTTCCGCCATGCCACCTCCCGGGTTTCAGCACCACTGTGACGGACCCGACCATGTAGTTCGCTCTTTACACACTTTTCTTTATTCAGGTGCTCCTTCTTACACACAACCACAACCTCAGGTCCCAGCACACTCTTTTACTCACGGGAGGCGTGACGAGCTAATGGAGTTCCGGTGTGTCTTAGCCTCCCCTGCAGCCGCGCCCAAGCCACACCCCTCCACAATCCTACGACAACTTTGGATCTTTTACGGAAGAGTGACTTCTGTCTGATCACTCCACCATGCAGATCTGATTGGTGGGATGCTGCACAAATTGTAGTCCTTTCTCCACAAAGCAACACTGGAGCGATATCAGAGTGACCAACATTCTTGGTCATCTACCTAAATAAGGCTCTTCTACCCCAATTGCTCAGATTGACTGGGGACAGACCTACATGGAACTCCAGTCACCCCAGTGTGTGAAGAGGATTCTCCATTAACATGAACGAATCGATTCAACTCAATTCAATTTTGTTTATATAGCAACAAATGACAACAACATTTGCCTCAAGATGCTTTATATTGTAAAGTAAAGACCCTACAATAATACCCTGCGCTTTGGCATCAGTGGGAAGGAAAAACTCCCCTTTAACAGGAAGAAACCTCCAGCAGAGCCAGGGTCATTGTCAGGACTTCCTGATAATAATGACTTACAGTCGTCCAGCCTGGAAGTAATAAATGCATGAACTAGTTTTTCAGCGTCACTCTGAGACAGGATATTTCTAATTTTAGAGATCGTGAATGACCACGGCAGACCCGGTGACATTAACATGCTTTGCAGCATGCTTTATTAGCACACACACGATGCCGTTCACAATACACACAGAGATGCAGCTCTCCCGCTGCCAGCCCAACAACAACCCACCACAGGACCCAGTACAATATTTAAGTCAGCAGGGCGTGAAGTGCTTCGAGAAACTGGTCCGACATCACATCATGTCCTGCATGCCACCCACACTCAACCTGCTCCAGTTTGCACACAGAGCTAACAGATCTACTGAAGATGCCATTGTTACAACACTCCACACCACCATCTCTCACCTGGAACAACAGCGATGTGACACCAGGCTGCTCTTTGTTGACTTTGGCTCTGGTTTTAATACCATACTCCCGGTGAGACTAACAGTAAAACTGCTGGATATCGGACTTCCTTCTACCACCTCCTGCTAGATCAGAGACTTCCTGTCAGACCGTGTACAGAGTTAGAGTGGGGCCTCATCTTCCCTCAGCCCTCAGCCTTAACATCGGCTCTCCACAAGACTGTGTACTGAGCCCCCTACTGTAAACTCTGTACACACATGACTGTGTTAGTTCCCACCCAGACAACGCAGTCATCAAGTTTGCAGATGATACCACCGTGGTGGGGCTCATCTCTGGGGAGACGGCGTACAGAGCTGAGGTTCAGAGGCTGTCAGATTGGTGTGCCGACAACAACCTGGACCTCAAAACCACCAAGACAACAGAGCTGGTAGTCGACTTCAGAAGGAGGAAGTCTGAGCTGCAGCCTGTCAGCATCAATGGGGAGTGCGTGGAAAGGGTGTCCAGTTTCAAGTTCCTGGGTGTGCACATAGACACAGACCTCCAATGGTGCTCAAACACCTCGGCTGTTGTAAAGAAGACCCAACAGTGTCTCCACTTTCTGACAATCCTCAGAAAAATGGACCTGAAGAAGGAGCTTCTACTGCTGCTCCATTGAAAGTGTGCTGACATCCTGCATCTGTACAGTAGTGACACCTGAGAATGCTGTTTGTTTCAGCTCCGCCTTCAATACAGTCCAACCCCACAAACTGGTTAATAAACTAAGCAACTTAGGACTCAGCAGCTCACTGTGCAGCTGGATATTGGACTTCCTGAGCGTTAGACCCCATAACGTCAGGATGGGAGAGCACACCTCCTCCACCCTCATTCTGAACGTAGGCGTCCCACAGGGGTGTGTCCTCAGCCCCCTCTTATACACACTTTTCTATCTGTGTGTGGTTCTCCAGCTGCACCATAGCACACAGAAAGACAAAAAAAAATCACTGGACTTCCTCCCTGACCTGTACAGCACTCGCTGTCTCAAGAGGGCATGCAGCATCCTACGGGACTGCACACACCCAGGACACCGGGCGTTCAAGCTGCTGCCATCTGGCAGGAGAGTCAGGCTGCTGAGGGTCCAGACAAACTGACTCAAGGACAGCTTTTACAACAGGGCACCAGCTTTTTCGTCATCATCAGGTGACGTCTTCAGTCTCAGCTGACTGCAGGTTTCAATCTTATAAACAGGACATTTGCATAATGACTGAAACCAGCCCACTGAAGGAACAATGGGCTGGGAGGTCAGTTCCTTAATCTTAATTATGCAAATTCTCAAGATTATTGATCAACAAACACTGATCAATGGCCATGAGTCCCATTCACAGAGAGTTGGGGAATGGCTGCAATCACAGCATTGTAAGATGGTGACAGATGTACCCTTGTCCCCTTTTCGAGGTTGTGCTCAGCCGGGCCCCATGGACTAAGGTTCGGTCACCAGATGCTTGCCCTCGGGCACCCTCCCCTGGCCTGGCTCCAGGGCGGGGCCCCGGTAACCCTATCCTGGGCAGGGTAAACTGTTCCCTTGGTGATATTCTCATACGGGTCTTCTGAATCGCTCTTTGGCCCTTTCTCAACTCTCAAGTAAGCAAGTCCACGCTCCCGTGCGTTCCCGGCGAGTCTGGACTTGTCGAGAACGCACTGGAGAATGGACTCACGATTTGTACAATTGTACAATTTATTTTTTGAAGATGCAACACTCAGGAACAAATAAAACACTGAAATAAACCAAACATTAACATTTCGAAGTGATCTAAGTGACTTATATATCATGTTTAACCTCAATAGCAAAATCTCTATTTATAAAAATAAGGTACATGTATGCCTTAATAAAAACAAACAGGTGAGATTTTAGAACGCGTTTATTTTTGTTTTTGTTTTAGTGGACACTCAAAAGTTGCAATAGACAGCTGCTGGGGTTTGAAAGAGAACTGAACAAATATTTCTGGAGCTTCATCAGGTGATGGCCTCCAGCTCGCACTGCAACAGTTTGCAGCAGAGTGCGAAACGCTGGGAATGAGAATCAGCACCTTTAAATCTGAGGCCATGGTTCTCAGCCGGAAAAGGGTGGAGTGCTCACTCCGGGTCAGGGATAAGTTCCTGCCCCAAGCGGAGGAGTTTAAGTATCTCGGGGTCTTGTTCACGAGTGATGGGAGAAGGGAGCGGGAGATCGACAGACGGATTGGTGCTGTGGGAGAGCTGAGTGTAAAAGCGAAGTTCTCAATTTACCAGTCGATCTAGGCCCCTGCCCTTGCCTACGGCCACGAGCTGTGGGTAGTGACTGAAAGAACAAGATCGCTGATACAAGCGGCGGAAATGAGCTTCCTCCGAAGGGTGGCTGGCCTCTCCCTTAGAGATAGGGTGAGGAGTTCGGCCATTCGGGAGGGGCTCAGAGTAGAGCCGCTGCTGCTCCACATCGAAAGGAGCCAGTTGAGGTGGTTCGGGCAGCTGACAAGGATGCCCCCTGGGCGCCTCCTGGGTGAAGTGTTCTGGGCATGTCCCACCGGAGGAGGCCCCGGAGCAGACCCAGGACACGCTGGAGAGATTATATCTCTCGGCTGGACAGCATTGAATTCATACAGTAAACGTGCTTCCTGTAGGCCGGGGATTTCCAACTCAGTTTACACTTCGATCCTTGCAGGCCTGACAAGTGAAACAACCCTTTCAGTCAGTGTGAAGTGCAGTTTCAAAGTACATCTCAATTGTTCCACATGATAAAGAATTGCTGCTGTATCTAATGAAAGAAATCTATCAGCACGACTACACAGTGGAACCCCGAGTTACGAATACCCCGTTTCACGAAAAATTTAAGTTACGAAGGCACTGAACGGCAATATTTCTGCCCGTGTTACGGCAAAATGCCCAAGTAACAAAATGCCATCCGAATCATGTGACAACCCCTTGGCTTCCGTACTTGCGCTTCGCTCGTTCCACTTGAATGACGTATTGTTGTTCTAGTTAGCAATTAGCCTGTAGCCTATATCGTTCAGCATCGCCTCACTCAAAACGCGCAATGGGTGCTTTGACTTACGAAAGCTTTCGACTTACGAAAGACCCTCGGGAACGGATTAATTTCCTAAGTCGGGGTTCCACTGTATTGGTTTAAATAGTAAGAAAGAAATGTGTCAGGCTAAAGTACAAGTTGTGGTAGCTGGTCTGCTAGATTAGATTAGATTAGATAGAACTTTATTAATCCCTCGGGTGGGTTCCTCTGGGAAATTCGATTTCCAAAAAAGCACAGCACCGACAGAAGTTACAGAGTTACAGAATATTATATATATACACACACACACACACACACACACACACACATATATATAAATACAGAGACAATATAAATCAGAATCAGAATCAGAAAGGGTTTTATTGCCAAATGTTGAGCAGGTTTACAACATTAGGAAATTGCTGTGGTGCTTCAGTGCAAACATACTGTCATAAAAATATAAAAATAAGAATAAGAATTAAAAGTGCTAAGTGGATAGATAAATAAAATATACGAAGGGGATAAATAGAATAAATAGGAATAAAAAATAAAAATACAAGTGAATTGCACATTTCAAGTATTGAGTCTATTGCTAGTAATCAGACCTGGTTACTGGCCTTGTTTGAACCTGAATCTGACTGAGATGCTGTGGCATCAAAGAGGCAGTTCATTCTCGAAAACCCTCGAATGTGGCTGAATGACATCAACTGTCCAAAGATGAGTGGGTCAGCGCTGCTTGATTGCAGCAGTTGCTGCAAAGGGTGGCCCAACCAGTTACTAGGTTTTAGCAACAATCCCTTTTTCACACAGGGCCATGTAGGGTTGGAGTTTTTCCCTTAATAATAAACACCTTCATTTAGAAACTGCATTTTGTCTTATCTTTGCCTGATATTTAAATTTGTTTAATGATCTGAAAAACACAGCTGTATGCCCTCCTTCACATTTCCAAAGCTGCCTGCTGGGCAGGATCGTACTTTTTCTGTTCTAATTTGAAGCTATATAAATAAAACCGGATTGAATAACAGCTGCAGACTCATTCTCAGTCAATGATCTGATTTATCGATAAACCGACGAACCTCTGAAACTGTTCAAAAACAGAAGTGGTTATGTGGCACAGTCGGCCTTCCACTTTCTGTTTGAATGGATTTTATTCTCAGTTTTACTTTTATTTCTTGTTATTAGCTTTCTTTTTCTTTTTCTTTTTTTAACCTATGTTTATCTTTACTGTAGTTTATTTAATTCAAATTATTATTCAAATGGTACGTTCTGGGCTCCTTTTATTTTAAAAATATTTCTATTTAATTTCTTTCTGTAGTTTTTAGCTTATTAAAATGTTTTATTTAACCCATCCAGTTTGTTTGTTTGTTTGTTGTTTTGTCTTCTGTAAAAGTGATGACCTAAATCCAGAAAATGATATCTTCAGTATAGTTTGGAGCATGAGATGAAATTCTTTCGTTCATTTTAATTATCACTAAAGGAAAAGGAAGCTCCACCTTAAAACAGAGCACCTTCCCTGGCTGTGAGGGCTCACCTGCGGTAATTCACAGTGTAGGTAACGTCCGGCTCCCCTGGAGTCCACGTCAGCTGACCCTTCTCCACCTGGACGTTCTGTGGAGGCGGCGGCGCCTGAGACGCGACTGCAAAGGTGAAGAAAGCAAACCAGAGAAATCCCTGCATAATCCAGATTATTGTTATTCATGTGATCACGGCCTCAGATGATTTATTAAAGAGACAGCAGGAACCATCGACGCCTGAGCTCAGAGGGACAAAGATTCAAAAACGAGGAATAACATCTGTCTGCTGCACACGGCACGTTTTTAAAAACTGAACAGATGTGAACCTGATGTTTGTGGTGACGTCATTTATTCACTTTCATGTCTGTTTTCTGATTGGACAGATCAGTTATTTATTGCCTGAGAGTGTCAGAGTCAAAAGTGTTTACAGTGAACAGATGAATGAACATTTATTGCATCAGTAATAATGAAGGTTAAACATGTTTACAGGCTGATTTAAACAAACACAGAAGTGATGATTATAACCTGAAATAAACTCTTTGAAAGCCTCACAGATCCTTTCCTGTCATGTCAGGAGCTTTGGACATTTATAGCCCACTTCCATGTTTCACAGGAACCTTTAACCCTCCAGCAGCTGCGACTGTTTCACCTTTTTAACCTGAAACAGTCGCAGCAAACAGAAAAAGGACATTTTCTCATGTTAGACGCGCTGAACTGACCTATCAGGAATAACCTACTGCTGACTCTGTTATACCATTAAATGAGTCACCGTCAGCTGAAGAAATGAAAGTAAGCTTTAAAGTGTGACTCAGGAGCAAAAATAATCGATTTACATAATTAAAGGACAAAATCACACACAGGATGTTGCTTCATCTGTGGTTAGTGTGCCGTTGGCGGCAGCTCCTTACCCCAGGTGAAGGTGTGGAAGCAGAGCAGGATCAGCAGCATGGTGACGGCGAGAATGAGAAGCTGAGCACTGTTTCAGCTGTGTGTGTGTGTGTGTGTGTGTGTGCGCGCTCAGGAAGCACAGACAGCTCAGATGTCATGTGACCCGACTGAGGTTTTGGGATGTTTGACCACAGTTTCCACAGGAGGTGGAGCTTGCTAAGCTAGAAATTACAAAAAGAAAGAACTTAAATTAAAAATTTTAAAATATTAAATGACAGAGCTTAAAAAGTACAGATCTAAGTTAAATAAAATAATTAGTTAAAGCATTTAAATAAACATTCCTAAGCATTCACAGACATTACTGCAGTTTAACTAATTAGTGTTTGTTATGAGGCTTCAGGGATCGAAAGACTGCATCTGCATGGCAATGAATATATCTAAGCTGCCTTCTGAACAGTCCCACAGATGTAATATTATCTACAGCTACTCTTAGTACCATTGATGTTAAGTTAGACTCTTTTTCTCTAATTGATCTTTCTGAGTTAACTTCAATAATTACTTTCTCCAAACCATCAACCTGTCTTTTAGACCCCATTCCTACAAAACTGCTCAAAGAAGTCCTGCCATTAATTAATTCTTCGATCATAAATATGATCAACCTATCTCTAATGATCGGCTATGTACCACAGGCCTTCAAGCTGGCTGTAGTTAAACCTTTACTCAAAAAGCATCTCTAGATCCAGCAGTCTTAGCTAATTATAGGCCAATCTCCAACCTTCCTTTATATCAAACATCCTTGAAAGAGTAGTTGTCAAACAGCTAACAGATCATCTGCAGAGGTTTATTTGAAGAGTTTCAGTCAGGTTTCAGAGCTCATCACAGCACAGAAACAGCTTTAGTGAAGGTTACAAATGATCTTCTTATGGCCTCTGACAGTGGACTCATCTCTGTGCTTGTCCTGCTAGACCTCAGTGCAGCGTTCGATACTGTCGACCATAATATCCTATTAGAGCGATTAGAACATGCTGTAGGTATTACAGGTACTGTGCTGCAGTGGTTTGTATCATATCTATCTAATAGACTCCAGTTTGTGCATGTAAATGGAGAGTCCTCTTCACACACTGAGGTTAATTATGGAGTTCCACAGGGTGAACATGATTTATTGATGTACAGAGTCATGTTTGACCCCCTGGAGTCTAGACTCTGCTGGTGGAGATAGAGACGGAGGCTTGAATGGAGCCTGAGTGAGCAGGGAGAGGCCATGATGGGAGGAGGTGGGTTGCACAAAGGAGTCTGTGAGACAGAGTGAACGTTGACTGGCCTGAATAAGGCCGGCAGATAATTGGACTAAAAAAAAAAAAGCGCAAAGGCCACGAGATGAAGGATGTATTTGGTCATACATGATGAGCACAGCAGGAGACGGAGCTTTCTGGAGCATTTTGATAACAGAGCCGATCCATATCCCAGATCCAGAAGGCTGGGAATGAATCCTGGGAAAGCTCACTAACATTTGTGCTTCCTTCATCGTTGTGATCGCCTCACTCTTCCCAGGGTTAACCCAGGGCATTTGTGCTGTGTGCATCTATTTGAGCAGTGTATGGATCAGCATGTTACAGACCCCAGAGAGAAGCCTCCTTTACCATCAGCACCTTAAATGTTGACGGGACCTTAATTCCCACAGGAGCATCAGGACAATCACACTTAATCTGAGGCATCCCAGCACATCTGAGGGCCTTTTTGCATTTGCTTCTTTCACTGAGCAGCTCATCATATAAAGCTCCATAACTGCGGTACCATTAGCTGGACAGGGAGGATCACGAAAGACATAAAGAAGAACCAATAATCAAACTGGAACAAGGCGGTGGATCCCGCTGACGTGATGGAAACCTTCTTCCTTGAGTTAAAGTCAGGATTCTCAGTGCCATGACTCATATTTCATCAAATCTCTGCTTAAAGTTTAACTCTGATACAGACTTTATAAATCAGGTTATTTTTTGCATCAATAAATCATTGGGCTGAAACATTTTCACTGCAAGATGGCACTAAGAGACAAACAGTCTGCCCAGCTCCCTCCATCAGAGGGCGCCATTGATCTGTACACTTCCCTCCGACTGGTAGTTGTTACATGCGCTGTGTTCAGAGCCATGGTGGCTTAAGTATTCTTCATAACAGCACCGAGCAGTTACACATCAATCAATCAACTAATCAAAGCTTTATTTGTCACAAGCAGGTTGCCCTGCCGTGAAATGGGACCACCCCCGACCTTACACACATAACACAGACATCACATGGGGTTACAAGTCGGAGATCGGTAGCGTTGCACTGAAAACACTGAAATGTACATAACAACGGGAAGGTACAAGAGGAAAAAAAGAGACCTCCACTCATGCTGTGCTTCCATGGTAGGACAGCACGAGAGCAGGAAACAAAAAAAGTCCTCTGCACAAAAAAGCACATGAATGTCCACAGCACAACATTGTGAAGACATGACAAGCCACAGGGTTGGGTAGGGGATGAGGAGTAATCCCAGGCAACACAGCAGCCATCCTGCAACGGCGCCGTCTCTAGCGCGGGCCCAGACCCGCCTCGTGTTCCCAGGAGGCAACAAGCATCGAAGGCGTTGGAAAGGGAGGGGGGATGAGTGAGTGCTTATCAGTGTAAGTGTGTGTGTGTGCGTGTCCATAGTTCAGCTGAGACAGTGTCCTTCGGCCTATCAGGCTAAGTAAACAGTCCTCCAGCCAACCCAGGTGGCCTTGCATGGGATGGGAAGAATAGCCATCACACAGTCGTTATCAGCGAGTGATTGTTCGGCTGGCGCCGTGGTGGTGTCTGCATTACGATGTTGATTTTGTTGATTTTTCATGCGAGCAGCCCAGGAGAACGTCAAGCTGCTCTTTAACACTCTGATGCTGGCCTCTCAATCTCCCGTCGGAGAGCCGCGAGCCTCCCCATGATGGTATCAAACTTCTGTTCCATGGTGTTGTCATTCTTTTGATTCTGAGACCTCACAACTGCAGTGATCCGTTCCGTGATGTTTTCCAACTGTCGCTCAAGGGTCTCATTCTGAGCAGGCCTCTCTCTGATGTATCCCCCCATACGCTCAATGTTGTTGTTTTGAGTCTTCACGGCAGCTGTAAGCATCTCCAAGGTGTTACCCATGCTGCGTTCGTTGTGAGAGCCAGGGCCAAGCCAGCTCCAATCAGCAAGAACCCTGTTATCATGGTTCCAAATAGGTAGATATCTTCAGCGTCCTCGATCGACAGTCCCGCCAGGCACACAACCCTCCATTCCTGCCACCCGTCCATCGTGTATCTGGCAGGGAAAGTCCCTCCAGGGCACTCAGGCTCTCCCAAGCCCAGACTTCTCATTGAGAAAAGGGTGTCAATAACATTCAGAGACCAGTTGATCAAATCCATAATTCTCTTTTAGGTTTTAGAGAACGACAGTGAGAGACTGTTCGAGGGAAAGTAACACACACAAGACAAGACAAGGACACAAGAGGCTAAGCAGGGAAGATAAGGGTGAGGAGGAGAGGAGAAAAAGTGCGACCGCCTTTGCTGAGAGCCAAAACGAGATGTCCAACATGACCAACGACCTGTGTGAACCTCTGAGCTGCTCACTCTGAAAGACCAGAGGAAGCTTAGACGTTCTGCTTCACAAACTCAAGGCTGAGAGAGAAGCTACCTCAACAAGACCCAACAAAGAGATGCATGAATCCCTGTAATAATTCACAGTCACATCCCTTAAACCACATGAGTCATACGCTAGAAACAAAATGGTATTCTAAGGTCTAAGACTTTCCAAAAAAGAAGCAAAGTTAGGACAACTTACTGTCCTCTGAGGAAAACAGGAACAAACCCAGGTTTCCTTTCAGCTCTGAAGCCAGACAGGCAAGCAGAGTCCTTACCACTGTCCTCCCAACCTGTCCATGAATAACAGTTTTCCACAATAACTGGGCATTGTGATGTGATCGTACAGTCACACATTCAGGTGGCTTAAACACATGGAGAGGAGATTCAAAAATCCCTCCTTCAGTCATATCTGAGTTTTTACTTCTATGTTCTAAAACCGTGCCAGCCTGTGCAGAAAGTATAATCCACAATGTAGATGCTTCCCTTTGGTACTATTACTAGAAAACCTGATACTGATTGCTACGCAGAGGATACTCAATTACAGTTATGTGTGAAATCACATGACACATAGATGGCTACCCCTCCCTGAGCAGGACAGAGTTTTCTTGTTGGAGGTCAGGTTTAGGGTTCCTGCCAATTATGTACCTGGTATTTAAGAAGCAAACTCAGTCTGATGGAGAAGTCTGGGTTCAATAGTCAACAGTACTTGTCTGACCGCACTGTGCCATGGTGTGGGGGTGTTTTGCAGTAGCTGGGCTCAGCCTCTCAGATCCAGTGAAAGGAACTCTCAATGCTTCAGCATAAGAAGACTTTATGGACAATTTCATGCTCCCAAATTTGTGGGAACAGTTTGGGGATGTCCTCTTCCTGTTCCAACATGACTGCACACCAGCACAGAGTCCTGACAGAACGGATGGATGGATGATGGGTATATGGGATGATGAATGGATGGATGGATGCCTAGGTTGATGGATGGACCTTTGGAATGAATTAGCCAGGTCTTCTCGTCCAACATCAGGGTGACCAATCCTGTACCTGTGGAAAGACTTCCTAGAAGATTTGCAGCTGTTATCGCTGCAAGAGGGGGGCTGACATCATATTAAACCTATGGATGGATTAAGAATGGGAATGCCACTCAAGCTGATATCCGTGTGAAGCCAGCTGAGCCAATCCTTTTGTCAATATACTGAACAAAAGCACAGAAGCTAAACTAGTGATATCAGGTAACGTTGCTAAGCAGGAGAGGACGGCAAAACAAACAGAGGCGTTGACTGACTCAAGCCCAGAAGCCCTAAACAAACACCAAAAGCATCAAAGCCTGAGACCATAAGCACGCAAACAAAGGAGCTAAATCCATACTTCAAAGAATGACCGGAGAACTACAGGCACAGGTTCATAATCAGAAAGACTGGAGGTGACAGCAAGGCACACAGGAAAACCAGAAAATGAAGAAAAACAGGATAAAACTACAAAAATCTGACAAAAAGTCAAAAACATCAAAGACAATTAAAACCTGAACCACATTTAAATCTGGTTCTTTCAATGACTACCGCCCAGTAGCACTCACCCCCATCATCACTAAGTGCTTAGAGCGACTGGTCCTAGCACACTTCAAATCCTGTCTCCCCCCCACCCTGGACCCCCACCAATTCGCATACCGCCAGAACAGGAGCACAGAGGATGCAGTCTCCATCGCACTGCACTCTGTCCTCTCACACCTGGACAACAACAACACCTACGCCAGAATGCTGTTTATAGACTTCAGTTCAGCATTCAACACAATCCACCCCTCACAGCTCATCAGGAAACTGACAGACCTGGGCATCAGTTCCCTCATCTGCAAATGGTTACTGGACTTCCTGACCAACCGCCCCCAACATGTCCGGCTGGATAACCGCTGCTCATCTACAATCACAATGAACACCGGTGTACCACAAGGCTGTGTGATGAGCCCTTTCCTCTACTCCCTCTTCACCCACGACTGCAGACCTGCTGATGGTTCCAACACCATCATTAAGTTTGCAGATGACACCACGGTGATTGGCCTCATCAGTGACAACGATGAGGCCGCCTACAGGGAGGAGGTGGATCGTCTGGCTGAGTGGTGCGACAGAAACAACCTGCTGCTTAACACCGAGAAGACCAAGGAGCTCATCGTGGACTACAGGAGGAATGCTGACCCACATCCACCCATCCACATTAAGGGGACGGCTGTGGAGCGTGTGAGCAGCTTCAAGTTCCTGGGAGTCCACATCTCCGAGGATCTCACCTGGACGACCAACTGCTCCAAGCTGGTCAAGAAGGCTCACCAGCGCCTCTTCTTCTTGAGGACTCTGAGGAAGAACCACCTGTCCTCAGACATCCTGGTGAACTTCTATCGCTGCACCATCGAGAGCATCCTGACCAACTGTATAACAGTCTGGTACGGGAACTGCTCTGCCTCGGACCGGAAGGCGTTGCAGAGGGTCGTGAAAACTGCCCAGCGCATCGCCGGAGCACCACTTCCTGCCATAAAAGACATCTACAGGAAGCGGTGTCTGAAAAGGGCTGGGAAAATCATCAAAGACCCCAGTCACCCATCACATGGACTCTTCACCCTCCTGCCCTCTGGGAGGCGCTACAGGAGCCTCCGGACTAAGACCACCAGGTACCGGAACAGCTTCTTCCCCACAGCTGTCAGACTCCTGAACTCTGCCTCCTGACATCTGACCCACGTTAAACTCATGGACTGAACATACACACACCCACAATGGACAACTGTACCCTCAAACACACAATAATAACATGGAGTGAACCACCACTCACAACCACTAGCACTTTATATAGCCTCTGTAGAAACTATCTACACCCTCACTTATCTTAACTGCACTACTGTATAGCTCTGTGTAAACAATCATTCTGTACATTCGATAATCTTTAATCCTACAACTGTTTACAACTTGCATAGTTCCCATTTCTGTATAACTGTATATCTCAGATTCTGTAAAGTTATTTATTTCATATTCTGTATAGTTTTTCATATTTATATCCTGTTCATAGCCTGTACATAGCTTGTACTCACTACAGCCTGTACATACTTATAGTTATAGAATATTCACAACATACTTCATACCGTGTACATTATAACATAATAGACCCATTTCTGCAATATACTCACATATCTATATTATTGCTAATATATATTGTAATATATCTATATCACTAAAGCACTTCTGGATGGATGCAAACTGCATTTCGTTGCCCTGTACCTGTGCATGTGCAATGACAATAAAGTTGAATTCTATTCTATTCTATTCTAAAATCAGCAGGTTTTCAACCCAATCACTTCCTGTATGAGGAGTAACAGGACCCCAGGTCAAAAAGATATCTGGAATATTTGGAAATGAGAAACAGGGAGAAGAAAGCTTCAGGCGGGAGAACAGAGGACTGATTAAGAGAATAAACAGAAGTCAAATATCAGCTGTTTATCAGCTGATCAGACTCCCACCACATGTTTGGAACTGTTTTGGTTCTTGGCCCCGCTGCGACCCTTTGTTGGTTGTGCTCGGAGCGATTTCATTTTCTGTCTGACTCGGGGAAGTGACGGGGAATACCAGCTGAGAGCAGGGAGAGGGAGCAGCTGTGAATCACGAGGCTCGACCGCCGCTCTCCGCTGGGCGCCACGGAGCGCACTCACAGCACAGTGACTGTCTCACCTGTCTGTGCACGGCAACATCACAGAACATCTCTCAGCTTATATGTAAGTACGACAGATTATTGAAACCTCAGTCTCTCTCCACCACCATCACAAGTACATAAAAGATGGCCCTCGCTCCCGTCTCATCTCCCATTAGCTTGTTTTATTTGGATGAAAGCTCAGAGCTGAGGAGGCATCAGCCAATGCTAGTGCTGGTCACGGGCACGCCTCTAATATTTGGTAAACGTTCCTCAGAAAGGCACGCCTCAGCGTCGTCAGCAGGCTTCTGGCATAATTCTGGTTCAATTCACCTCAGGCTGCACGGACTACTTTTTCAGGTCTGTCCCATGTACTCCATACATTCCTGACAGAACAAGAGCAGTTCAAACACATATCACATCAAACACAGAGAAAGACTCAGCTCAGACTTGTTGGACGGTCTGTTAACCAAACGTAGAGTCTGTGGGGACTGACACACTGCTGGAGCCTCTGCTGGACGTCAGAGGAACTGCAGGTTGCAGCTCCATGTTCGCCGAAAGTGTCGTCCAGTCTCCTTCAGGCAACCTTTGGCACTGACTCAGGGAGAATAGGAAACTCAGGCGCACAGCAGCATTTGTCAGTAACTGAGAGAAAATTAGCCCAGATTATTCCCAGATATGTCTGCTGTCTGAAATCATCACAGTCAACTTTCAGCCGTTAAATCTGTAGAGCACGCCACCATTTCTGCAGATGTAGACCTCTCTGCATTGAATCATATCTGTTATTAACCTCTGTCTCTCTTCCACAGCATGTCTTTAGCCTGTCTTCCTTCTCTCAAACAATCACAGCAGATGGCCCCGCCCCTGCCTGGTCCTGCTGGAGGTTTCTTCCTGTTAAAAGGGAGTTTTTCTTTCCCACTGTCGCCAAAGTGCTCATAGGGGGTCATATGATTGTTGGGTTTTTGTCTGTATGTATTATTGTACGATCTACTGTATGATATAAAGCACCTTGAGACGACTGTTGTTGCAATTTGGCGCTGTATAAAACTAATTGAACTCCCCAAGGTCATTGTTGGGAAAGCTACAAGATCAACCATCCTTTTTCCATGTGACAGTGTGAGCAAATAAACACAGAATTAGAAGTGGTTCATCTTGGAGGGATTTAGTAGCTGAACTTTACATGAATCATGTTTCCTGTTCTCAGGTCATTTCACCCGAGGAAAGTGCAGCTTTGGTCGAGCTTTCAAGTACCTTTCCAACATTTCTGCCACGGGAACAGAACCGGCTGCAGTTTATCAGCGACACTCAAGCTTTTCTTCATGACGTGGAAAAAACCAAAGAAAAGCTCTGCAGCAGAGCAAACGCCTGTCACGTGAAAAATCACTCGTTTCATGTTTTTGCACTGTTGGGCAACAGTGTACCATAGAAACGCAGGGGCGTGAGTTTGAGTCCGCACAGAGGCTCTTTGCTGCTGTAAACATGGGAGTTTATGGGGACTGACTCACTGCTGCCTCTGCTGGACGTCACAGGATCTGCGTCATCAAACATGTGAAACGAGGGTTTGGAACGAGAAGATGTTGCGCACAGTAACATGAAGCGAGTTTGGTTTTTTCAGGAGTTTATTTAGTTTCTGATTGTAAACACAGCTGCACAACAAGCTTATATACAAAGGTTAACAGAGGTCAGCAGATGGGCGGGGCGATTCAGAGCAGGAAGTCAAACCACACGACTGATGCTTCTTTGATTACAATTACTGTTTGATTTGTCCTGCTGATACATGCCAAAGATTCGGTTTCTACATCACCATGTGGGCGGAGCATAAGCTGCAGATGGAGGTGAGACAGACCCATAAAGAAAGCAAGAGTTACCAGAACAGAGATTCTATAAGAACCATAAATGGAAGAATAAAACGTGCTGTTACGGTAAAACGGAGATTAAATGAAAGCGACACAGAGGCCGCCGCCCGCAGAGATGTCATGCTTGTAGCCAGGTGCGCTCACGTAATGAACTGCTTCCTCTTTGATTAATGCTAGCACCTGCAAGCTACCTGTGAAAGTTAAAGTGATGCATGATGGCGCGCAGAGTCGAGCTGTGTGGCGAGGGTTAAGACGACAGTAGCGGCTGAAGGAGGAATGTTTCTGTCAGCACCAGCAGGACTTCCTGTCTGCCTGAACCAGGATCAGCAGCTGCAAACGGCGACGCTCCAGCACGACTCATTCCTTCTGCGTGAGGGGCGTGGCTCAGCAGTTCAGTCTTTTTCAGTGTTTGTGTTTAAAAAGAGACGCTCGTTTCACAGTGACTGGCGGAAAAAAGGCATGCCACACATTTCCCACGGACCCGTCTCCTCTTCGCTCAGACGCACACGTCCACGACGCCCTCGTCTGCGACCTCGGGCTGGCTCTTGAGGTGGGCCGTCATCTCCCGCAGGTTCACCCGCTCAGGGTCCAACAAACCCTTAAAGATGTCATCGCTCCCCATGTGGTTGTGGCGAACGGCGCTGAGATGCTTCAGGGCAGAGCTGCTTGAGGAGCCGCCGCCAGAGGAGTAGACGCCGGAGTCGCCGCTGCTGCTGCTGTCCTGCCGGCTGTGCCTGACACTGCAAACACAGAGACACGGTTTAGCTGGCGTTGCCGGATCTGCCATCATGAACGCTCTCTAATAAACACGCCAACACTGACCTGCTGTTCGGCTCCAGGCCCGAGGGGGGTGCTGCCAGCTCCTCGGCAGGAGGGATGTGGATTTCCAGGACGGTGGGCGGTGGACAGATGGTCACACCTTCACACAGCAGCTCAGACTCAGAGTCCGGGGTGAGGAGGCGAGGGATGTCGCAGCCCGGAGAGCTGCAGAGGTACTGCAGGAGGACAGAGGAGAGAAGAAGAGCTGCTGATGATGCGCACATCACAGAGAAACGCCCCGATCACACCTCATCATAAGTGTTCCAGTTCATGGTTTAAATAAAACAGATCAATCAGGTGAACACCACCCGCTCATCAACTGCAAGCTACCTTCTTCAGGTGGGAGGGCATCTGGTCGGACGGGTTCAGAACATCCTTCATGGTCTTGCAGCACCTGAATAAACCGTAAATGGTTCCCAGCACGATCAGGAAGAAGAACAGCAGCGAGCCCAGGAAGTACAGGAAGATGTTCCACCAGGGGATCGAACCTGGAAACAAACCGACGCCGTTAGATGGAGGCGCTCCGCCTTCAGAGTCACAGCTGTCACCATGAAGATGGTGGCAGACCATGTGACCACCCTCTCAGACCCTCAGAGAACTTCACTTATCTCCTCTGCAGGCTATGATTGGACGAGTTTACATTCTGACACCTGATTGGTTCTCCTCTGATGTGTCCCTGCGTGGAGGCTGTGCTGGTATCGGTTTTAATTTCTACAATCAATTCGATTCAATTTTGACTCAGAAAGAAGCTGGTCTCTGAGAGAGAGAGGGCGGGCGAGAGAGAGAGAGAGGGCGAGAGAGAGAGAGGGCGAGAGAGAGAGAGAGAGGGCGAGAGAGAGAGAGAGGGCGGGCGAGAGAGGGCGAGAGAGAGGGCGAGAGAGAGAGAGAGGGCGGGCGAGAGAGAGGGCAGGCGAGAGAGAGAGAGAGGGCGAGAGAGAGAGAGAGGGCGAGAGAGAGAGAGAGGGCGAGAGAGAGAGAGAGAGGGCGAGAGAGAGAGAGAGGGCAGGCGAGAGAGAGAGAGAGAGGGCAGGCGAGAGAGAGAGAGAGGGCGAGAGAGAGAGGGCGAGAGAGAGAGAGAGGGCGAGAGAGAGAGGGCGAGAGAGAGAGAGAGAGGGCGAGAGAGAGAGAGAGAGGGCAGGCGAGAGAGAGAGAGAGAGGGCGAGAGAGAGAGAGAGAGGGCAGGCGAGAGAGAGAGAGGGCGAGAGAGAGAGAGAGAGGGCGAGAGAGAGAGAGAGGGCAGGCGAGAGAGAGAGAGGGCGAGAGAGAGAGAGAGAGGGCGAGAGAGAGAGAGAGAGGGCGAGAGAGAGAGAGAGGGCAGGCGAGAGAGAGAGAGGGCGAGAGAGAGAGAGAGGGCGAGAGAGAGAGAGAGAGGGCGAGAGAGAGAGAGAGGGCGAGAGAGAGAGAGAGGGCGAGAGAGAGAGAGAGGGCGAGAGAGAGAGAGAGGGCGAGAGAGAGAGAGAGAGAGAGGGCGAGAGAGAGAGAGGGGGGGCGAGAGAGAGAGAGAGGGCGGGCGAGAGAGAGGGCGGGCGAGAGAGAGAGGGCGAGAGAGAGAGAGGGGGGCCGAGAGAGAGAGGGCGAGAGAGGGAGAGAGAGAGGGGGGGCGAGAGAGAGGGCGGGCGAGAGAGAGAGAGCGAGAGAGAGAGAGGGCGAGAGAGAGAGAGAGGGCGAGAGAGAGAGAGAGGGCGAGAGAGAGAGAGAGGGCGAGAGAGAGAGAGAGGGCGAGAGAGAGAGAGAGAGAGAGAGAGAGGGCGAGAGAGAGAGAGAGAGAGGGGGGGCGGGCGAGAGAGGGGGGGCGGGCGAGAGAGGGGGGGCGGGCGAGAGAGGGGGGGCGGGCGAGAGAGGGGGGGCGGGCGAGAGAGGGGGGGCGGGCGAGAGAGGGGGGGCGGGCGAGAGAGAGAGAGAGGGCGAGAGAGAGAGAGAGGGCGAGAGAGAGAGGGAGGGCGAGAGAGAGAGGGAGGGCGAGAGAGAGAGGGAGGGCGAGAGCGGGGGCGAGAGAGAGAGGGCGAGGGAGCGGGGGGCGAGAGAGAGAGTGGGGCGAGAGAGAGAGAGGGCGAGGGAGGGAGGGCGAGGGAGGGAGGGCGAGAGAGAGAGAGCGGGCGAGAGGGGGGGCGAGAGAGGGGGGGCGAGAGAGGGGGGGCGAGAGAGAGAGGGGGCGAGAGAGAGGGGGCGAGAGAGAGGGGGCGAGAGAGAGAGAGAGCGGGAGAGAGAGAGGGCGAGAGAGGGGGCGAGAGAGGGCGGGCGAGAGAGAGAGAGGGGGCGAGAGAGAGAGAGGGGGCGAGAGAGAGAGAGGCTGTGCTGTCACAGCTGCAGGAAGCAGAGCGCCAAGCTTAGTGAGAGTGACGGCGTTACCTTCGGTCTGCATGCAGTGCGGCACCGTGAAGTCGCTGGTCTTCGAGTAGAAGTCGTCGCGAGACTGCACCCTCACACAGTACCAGGTCCACGCCTTCAAGCCCGGCAGCGTCACCATGGTGGTGTTGATCCTCAGCCACTTTGCCTGAGGGGGAGGGGCAAAGGTCAGAGGGGTAACGGCAGAGAGCATCACTCTGAGCGGACCGCCACGCACCAGCATCAACATGCAGTCAGACATCATCATCATCAGTCCTGTAATAGTCAGCCTGACTGCAGCCAATCAGGACAGACTGCAAACAGGACTGTGTGCGTGTCTGTGTGTGATTGTGTGTCTGTGTGTGATTGTGTGTCTCATCCTAACTTAAACTCCACCACGAGTGTAAACGTGACGTCTGTGTGGTTTCCTGTGCGTTTGGGGGTTTGGTGCTGAACACGTTTGTGCTCCCACCGTCACCGACATGATCACTGAGGCTGCACCTCTGCAGCTGGACCACGTCTTCATCATCACCTTTATCACACACACAGGCCTGAGACGCTCACGTGTCCCGTCTACTCACTCGACCACCTTTGTACAGTCTGAGTCAGTCAGCTGACCCGAGGGGGCGGGTCCTTCTGCAGATGTGGTGGGCTCTGATAGGTTCCCGTGTTTCTGTGTGAGGCTCTGAGCTGTCCGATTCCTCCGTGCATGTCGTGTTTGTGTGGCGTTAACCCTCATCATCGACTCGCTCGTCACGCGCTCGGCTTATTTTGGGACGTGCTGCAGTGACCTGTTTCTTCCTCATCAAACCAGTTTTCAGCTCGCTGCTCAACTGCAGCCAGCTGGCAGGAAGTACGGCAGGAAGTACGGCGAGATTCACACAGGAAATACATCTGTTCTCCACCGAAACGTCTTGGGGAGGCGAGAACAAACACACACACACACACACACACACACACACACACACACACACACACACGAGGAGAAAAGGTAATACTGAAGTGGGAGGGGCTTCCTACCTGCCCATCAGCCTGGCGCTCCCAGTACTGGACGTGGTAGTACAGGTTGGGGACGTGCTCCCTCATGGAGGTGTTGTTGCTGGTCAGCGGGTCGGTGACGACCACGTCCAGGTCGCTTCCAGCAGGAGCGAGGGTCACGTTGCTGGGAGGCCCCAGAGCCGCTAGACGGGACAGAGAGGAGATCACATTTATTCACCTGATGAGCAGGTGTTTCACCTGCTCTGACACCTGTGAGGCGGTCCTTAAACACCATGTGACCGTCTACTGAAGGAGCCCAGGCAGACTGCTGTCTCACTGCACAGGGCCTGAAACCTCTGCATCCCCACTGTCGAACATGAACGCCCCCATGAACGAAGATTCTCAACAACAACATCAGGCAGTCTGCAGAGAGACTTGGCCTCAGGCACCAGTGGACATTTCACAGCAAAACCAACAGTTAGCAGACAAAACCATTAACACTGTGCAGCGGCCCGGCCAGAGTCCTGACTCCAACCCAACTGAGACTCTGTGGATGAGCTAAAGACCAGGGCGAGGAGACCCTCCAACCTGAGCTCACTGCTAAAGACGGAGGAGCAGATCAGTGCGAAACACTGATCCGAGGTTGCCAATAAAGGCTTTTCTAAGAAGACTATGAATCATTTTGGATGTGACACTTTTTGCTGAAATGTAAATAAAAGCTGAGAAACCTCTTGGACATCGACTTAGAGAGACTCCCGCGTCACTTAGGGTAAAAACAAAACAAAATAAAAAAACTCGCTGGTTGAATAAAAGTTGGGTCAGAACTGTGGGCTTGAGGGCATCTACACTAATGGTTCAGACAACAGGTGAGCTCAGGTCCCAGGATGTGTAGTGAACACCTGCACAGACTTTCTGTGACTGCTTGGCTGACTCTGGTTCATTTACTGCAGCGATGAGAGCCTCACACATGGACGCACGATTCACAGTCACATATTTGAAGCTGGAGATCTTTATCTCTGCTGAGCGCAGCTCTCGGCTGTTGCACCGATACTGTGCGAAGGCTGTTCACCTCTGAGTCATAACACCTTGTTTTTCATGGTTTGTGGTGAGCTCACACGTGAGCTCAAACGCTGCTGCAGCATGTGCACATCGCAGTTCCTGGAAAGCCGAGCACTCGTCTTACCCTCCTTATCGGGGCAGAACTCCGTCTGCGCCCACTCCGAGTGCTGCCCGTCCACGGTGGCTCGCACCTGGAGCACGAAGATGCCCAGGTAGTGCAGGTTGAACCGTGTGAGGTCACATGACCGGTGTGACGTCTGGTTGCACGCCGTGATCCAGTTTGTCTTCTTCTTCTTAAACTTCAGCTGGTACCTCCTGAGGATACGAGAACATGAAAACACATTAGTGGAGGGAGAGCTTTCATTGAATCAAATCTAATTACAACAGCAACACACCAGCCGTGTTTCAGTAAACGTGTCTGTTTCATAGGTCGGGGCTGGGAGGTTAACGCCTGTGGAAGCAGGATGATGGGGACGAGGGAGGAAAACTGCGAAGAGGAAGGCTGCTCCACGGCTCTCTGAGGCATGGAGCACACTCTGACTTACACTTAAACTCGTATTAAAATATCAGCGAGGAGTTAAAAGGTCTTTATGTGATCACATGATGGCAGGCCAGGTGGTTAATAAACGTCTCAAATGAATTCCAGTGAAACCAGAGAGGAGAAACACGAGCCGGGCTCAGGCTCTGCTTCAAGTATGAGGAAGAGATGGCTGAGCCTGAGCCCGTTTCCAGTAAGCCTCTCTGACAGCTTCCTGTCGCTGGTTTGGTGAGGTGGACCACGCCCCCTGTGTCCACCGTCTGACAGGTAAATAAGCCCCGCCCTCGTGATTCTCAGACTTACGGCACATATTGCGTGGTGAAGGTGACGGCGTGGGTCCCTGCAGCGCCCGGCGGCCAGTCCCAGCTCAGCGTGTAGTTGGTGTTCAAGGTCTTCGTGATGACGTTCTGAGGAGGCGGCACCTCGGATCCATCGGCTCCACCTGCAGGACAGAAACAGAGGATTGGCTGGAGTGGGGTTAACAGTTTGCATACTATGCGTTCTATATCGCTCTCTCTCGCACTCTGAGAAAGTCAACATGTGTGTGCGAAGAGAAAAACAGAAATCTTTCCAGCTCAGTGTCGTCAGCACGACCTCACAGGAAGTAGTCCCGAGACATCGGCCTTTCAGGCAGCAGCAAACAGGTCGTCAGAGGACGCCGACATGAGGTTTAACATTGCCTACGATATTCCCAAAGAAGATGTTCCATTCAAAGTTCAAATGGCTTGAAAATAAACCCCACCTCCAGTAATGATGTCACGTGCACCCAGGTTACAGGTGTCATCGCAGACACATGGGGAAAAGGACAAGTTACAGAAGTAAACGTTAGTCTATAGCCCTGCTGTGTGTGTGTGTGTGTGTGTGTGTCTGTCTGAGGGTTTGTAACACGTGCACACGCAGCAGATCAGCTGCCGCCATCTTGCCTCGGTCTTCAGGTGTCCACAGGTGGTCATTGTGACCTCAGTCTGGGACATGAACCCCGTGTTTGATTCCCTCCCCAATTATCCATCCCTAGGTCCTATAACTAACTGAGGCTTTTATTTTGAAAAATAGCCATCAACTTGTCACATGACCCTTATGTTGTTCCTTCGTCCTCAGCTGCTGTAAATCAGGTCCACGTGGCTGTGATCAGAATAGAGCTGTGCGATATGACCAAAATCTCACATCCCGATATCAGAATTCTATCGTCCTGACAACGATATAAATCACAAAAATGTAACAATTTCTGTAAATTCTGTGAATCTCGGGCAGCTCGACTTGCGTGAAGTGTTTCCAGCTGCGCGTCCTTTACCCGGAGTCGAGTGTTTTAACGATGCATGAAACGATACATTTTTTTCTTTGTGAGTGTTTATTACACGGCGTGCTGCGGGGAAAAGCCTGTTCTGATGTTTGAGTCTAAGGTTGATTTTTTAGCACCTGGCGGCTCTTTTTTTTATTTTTTATTTTTATAACTTTTTATTTTATTTATTTGAAGAACTCACCTGTCCATTACGCATACAGTTTCTTCAGAATAACAGAATACAAAGAGAGTCACAAACTCAAGACAGTGAAATTAGAAAGAAAAAGAAACAAACAAATATATATGTATAAAAATATAGATACATATAGAATAATAATTAGAAAAATAAGATAAAGTAAAACAAAAGAAAAAAAAGGAAACATGCCTGTGGTGTCAAACATTTCCATCGTTCATTTCACTTTTTTCTTCTTCTTGTATGCTCATCTTCATTCAGTTCAGTCTTTTTTCCCCTTCCGTTGTACGTCAACCATTTTCCCCAGTCCTTCAAAAAGCGTTCTTCCTTTACTTTCAGTTTATATGTAAGGTTCTCCATCTCCATAATGTCCTCCACAATTGCTACCCACTGCTGCTTTCCTGGTGTTTCTGTCTTAAGCCAGTTTTTGGTGATGGCCTTCTTTGCTGCCAAAAGGAGAATCTTAGCCAGGTAACGATCCTTTACATCTACAGTACCTTCCAAGTATCCTAGATACAAAACAAGGCAGGTTCTGGGAATAATATAACCTAATATATCACAGAGAGCTGAGCGAATTTTAACCCAGAAAGTGTGAATTTTTCTGCATTTCCAGAAAATGTGTGTATGGTCTGGTTCATCCCATCCACACAGCCTCCAACATTGTTGTTGTGTATTGGTTTGTTTATTTTTAATCTTAGGTGTAATAAAATAGCGAATTTGATTTTTCCAGATGAATTCTCTCCACCTCAATGAGTGAGTTGTATTCTTATGTTCTTTCCATGTTTCATACCACACCCCCTCAGTGATTTCTTCACTCAGCTCTCTTTGCCATTTTACTTTAACATATACAGTTGATTCCTGTCTTGATTCCATCAAACATTTGTAGACACTGTTTTTGGAATAACACTTTTATATGCTAGCATAATTATTTTTATAATAGGATGGATTTTGTCTTCCTCTATTTTTATGTTTTTATTAAGGTAATCTCTCACCTGTAAGTATCTGAAAAAATCCTTGTTTTTTAAGTTGTATTCCCGTTTTAATTCTTCAAAACTTTTAATTTCTCCTTTTTTGATTAATAAACAAAATGCTGTGATTCCCTTTTCATTCCAATTTTTAAAACCAAGATCCAATTTTCCTGGTCTAAATTCTTCATCGAAGGCTATCCATTTTAGCAAACCAAGCTCTTTGCCAATCCTGAACTCCTTTACTGTGTCATACCATACATTTAATGTAAAGGATATTATCGGGTTCCTATCTTGGTCTTTAGTTACGTATTCAGGGGTCTTCTTCATACCCATGTTTGTTTGGATTGGGACATTGAGTGTGGAGAGCTCCACATCCTTCCAGCGAGCCCCGTCATCATCACTACACCAATATGTTATCTGGCGTATCTGTGCAGCACGAAAATATTCTTTTAAATTAGGAAGCGACATTCCTCCTTTCTCCTTAGTAAGCTGTAAAGTAGTGTATCGTACCCTTGGCCGCTTGCCTTCCCAGACAAATCTAGATATATACTTATCCCATTCTGAGAATTGGGTTTGAGGTATGCTTATCGGAAGAGAGAGGAATAAATATAGCAATCGTGGTAAGATATTCATCTTTATCACATTTATCCTGTCACTAAATCCTAACGGATATGTATTCCATCTTTCCATATCCTGCCTTATCCTGTTATTTATATGTCCATAGTTACTTTGATATAGTTTGGCATAGTTTTTGGTTATATTTATACCTAAATATTTAAGGGTTTTTGCCTCCCACTTTATTTCCCATTCCTTAAGATTTTGAGTTGGTGTACAATTAAACAGAACTTGAGTTTTAAGTATATTTACTTTGTAGCCAGAAAGCGTACCAAATTTTCCTAACATTTCTGTGAGCTGCATAAAAGAGTTTGTGGGGTTTTTGAGGGCTATCAACACGTCATCAGCAAACAGACTAATTACATGCTCTTGTCTATTGATTTCTATTCCTGTTATTAGGGCGTCTTGTCTAATCATTTGTGCCAATGGCTCAATATACAAGGCAAATAAGGTTGGACTTAAACAGCAACCCTGTCTAGTTCCTCTCTCTACTTGGAATGTCTTTGTCAATGAGCCGTTAACTTTTAGTCTTGCAGTCGGTTTGTCATAGAGAGATTTAATACATTGGATTGATTTCGTAGTGAACCCGAACTTTGCCATGGTTAGGTACAGGAAGTCCCAGCTGACTCGATCAAAGGCTTTTTCTGCGTCTAAACTTATCAACGCACCCGGTATCTTGTCTTTATGTATTTGGTGTATGATGTGTAGGGTCCTTCTAATATTGTCTTGTGCCTGTCTATTTTTGACAAAACCTGCTTGGTCCTCATCTATCAGGTCTGGTATAAACGACTGGAGCCTATTTGATAGGATTGTAGTATAGATTTTATAATCAACATTCAACACCGATATAGGCCTGTAATTTTGGCAGTATTCTCTTTGTTTTTGTGGTTTTGGCAGCACCGTGATAATTGCCTCCCTCCAAGAGGGGGGAATCACATGTTTAGTGTGAGTCCAATTAAGAGTCTGGTGGAGTAAGGGTATCAATTCTTTTCCACATTTCTTGTACCATTCGGCAGGAAACCCATCACTGCCTGGTGCCTTGTTTCTACGTAATTTTCCAATCGCTTTCTGAATCTCCTCTATCGTTATTGGCGGCTCTTTTTTACTTCTCATCGTAAATAATCTGCTCTTTCACGTGATTCAGTTTATTTTGAAAAGTCTCAACAGGATCTTGAGCTTTATTGTGAAAGGTTTATGTGGAACATAAACAAGCGGACACGCGATGCTGTTACCGTCGTTGTTGCTAACGAGAACGCATAAAAACAGGCGCTTGTCCGTCCGTAGTGTGGTGATATTAAATATAAGAGAAAGAGAACTTTAATAAATGAATACAGCCACTACAGTGACATCAGAACCATGAACACATATTGCTGTAAACAGTTTATTTCCGACACCACGAAACAAACGATAGCGTGAAATGAAACGACGTTTTTATATCGTCATCCATATAAGATAAGATAAAACTTTATTAATCCCTCGGGTGGGTTGCTCTGGGAAATTCGGTTTCCAAAAGCACAGCACCGACAGAAGTTACAGTTACAGAATATTATATACACACACACACACACACACACATAAATAAAATATACGAAGGGGATAAATAGAATAAATAGGAATAAAAATAAAAATACAAGTGAAATTGCACATTTCAAGTATTGAGGTCTATTGCACTGTTGACTATTTACAAAAGTATTGCACAGTGAGGTGAAGAGGCACTCCAGCTTAGTTGTCCCCCCTCCCTCTCCCCTCCAGAGAGGAGTTAAACAGTCTGATGGCGTGTGGGACAAAGGAGTTTTTAAGTCTGTTAGTTCTTGTCTTTGGGAGAAGCAACCTGTCACTGAACAGACTCTTCTGGTTGTTAATGGCCGTGTGCAGAGGATGCCCAGCATTGTTCATAATGTCCAGCAGCTTCTTTAGTGTCCTTTTCTCTGCCACTGTCACCAGAGTGTTCAGCTTCATGCCGACCACAGAGCTAGCCTTCCTGATCAGTTTCTCCAGCCTGGATGAGTCCTTCTTTGCTGCGCTGCTCCCCCAGCACACCACAGCATAGAAAAGTACTCCAGCAACCAATATATATGGTTATATCAAACAGCCCTAGATCAGAATAACAATAATCGTATCAGCCACGAAAACGAGCGTCTGCACATCGAGTAAAAACACCAGCACAGCGTCTGCCGAGGAACAGGAAGTGCTGCGACTAACCTGACCGCACTGGGAGTGAGAGTGATTATTTACCCAGCAGCCCCAGGGACAAAAATAAAGCACAGGTGTTTCCGAGCAGAATAAAAATATGAGCGAGAAAGCATTTGTGAGAGTGAAGGAGGAACTGTGGATAAAGACCGAGCTTCCCCCACACCTGGATCCAGATGTGCTGGCCACAGCAACAAAACAATAATCCCCCAGAATCACAGCCACTCTGAGATTATTCAGCGGTGAGGAGTATCTGCCTGACGACGCTCCGAGCAGACAAAGAGCCTCAAAGTTTACCCACAATGCACTTTGAGAAGGTACCAGCGCTGGGTTGTGCGCCTCTCTGAACACAGCGGCCCAGCCTGAGCGCTCCTGGGAAGTAGAGCTGGGCGATATGAGATTTTTTCATATCACGATATGTTTTTTTCATTTCAGGCGATAACGATATCTATCACGATATCAGCCAAATAACTATATTTGTAAGATTTAAATGTGCCGTTGCTCACAAGTAAAATGTGAAATAATCAGCAGCTTGTTTTTATTTAAATATTTATTTCCCATAATAAGTTCAACAGGGTAGATGTACTTAAGGAACACGAGACTTTTTCAGATAAATAAAGGCAAATATTGCAAACTACACAAAAGGCAGCCGCTAAAGCGTTTAAGTTTCAAAATAGAACAAACGAAACAGACTAAACTGTCAATTCCACTTAGAAACAAAATATTAATTCTAAAAATAAATCTTAGTTTGTTTTACAGAAGAACAGACAAAACTGACTAACTTTTGTCAATATCAAATAAACTGAGAACTAAAAGGAAATTCTCAATCTCTCCTTGTTGTATAGCTGAGCTTTTCAAACAGTTTTAACAGTTACTTTAGTCTGACAAAAGCCGAATGACGAATTAGCGCTTCCAGTCAGAGACTGAGGCTACGTCCACACGTACACGGGTATTTTTGAAAACGGAGATTTTCCGTTTCCGTTTAAAAAAATAATCCCGTCCACACATAAAGGCAGAAATGAAGGAAAACGCTGCTATGAACATGCCAAAGCAGCAGGTGGCGCTAGATTCCTAACCGTGCAGAAATGTTGGCCAATCAGAAGTCTAGAAGCCTCGGTGGGAAAAAGTAAACAAAGCTGGGGCATAGAAGCAGAACCGAGTCGTATGTGTGGAGGGACAGTAACTGTGTGTATATGTAAGCATTTAAACACTGCAGAGAGTAGAATTAACAGTAACAGTATTGTAGAAATTCATTTCACCGAAACAATAACGTGGCGCACAGTGTGACGCATGCACCAGTTTATTGTATTTCCAGACTTGCTTTCGGCACAATTTACAGTGCACGCTACTCTGTTTTTGTCAGACTTGAAATAGCCGAAATACCTTCACACTACGGAGCTTCTATGGCTCTTCCGTTCGACAATCTCTCCGGCGTTGGAACCATCATCTGTTTTCTCTTCGGTCACGCTCGGTTGATTTTTCTAGTCGGCACACTCATTTCCTCCATTACCCGCTGGCTGCTTCCCAAACAAACACACGTGCGGCTTGGCACTTGTGCTGTACGTAACAAGTCACGCGACGTGACGCTGCGGCTGTGATTGGTTCGGCTCTGCGCTACTTAATTTGGATTGGCTGACCTTTTTTTTAATTTTTTAATTTTTATTTTTTTAAGAGGACAAGAGCGGCGAGGTCTATCGCGATAGCTTAATTTCTCTATCGAGTAAAAGTTATATCGCGATACATATCGTTATCGTTCTATCGCCCAGCTCTACTGGGAAGTCACCAACATTCAGGAACGGCATTTATTTCATGTTTCAACGCGCTGCCGCTGTGAAATCACTGACTGTGTGGGACAGAACTGACTGATTTGATTTTCTCACCACTTTTACTCTTTTATACACAGCAGAGCTATTTGTACGCAGCAGAAGGAATCTAAAGGAAGCATCACACAGCTGCTCACAGCTGCTTTAACAAACACAGGCCGAGTCTTCAGACCGGGACTCCTGCAGTGGCTTTAAAGCTGACTCGATGTTTCCTCAGAGCTGACGTTTTTCAGCCCTGCAGGTGGAGATCTGCTGAACTTTTGAAGGACCAGAAACACGGGAAAATTCATTGCAAGCATCAAACGTACTCGAAGCGAGTGTAGCGTGGACATGTTGATGGTGTATATGAGTTAAATGCAGTGCAGTGACAGCGAGCTGAGTGGGGGGGTCTGTGTGCCAAACGTGTTACTGATGCGAATCCAAAGCAGAACAACTTCAAGGTGAAACTGTTGCTCAACAAAGGGTGTCGGCTCACCGCCCTGAGTAACGACGTGCCAGCCTTCACCACCGCAAGCACACAACTACAGGAACGGTGTCTGTGCGATCTGTACCTGAGGAGGGGAGGGGAAGTGTCCTTCAGCCTGCAGAGACACGCCACTGACACAGGCGTGGCCTCAGACTCACAGTGAAACTCAAGTCATGAATCAGAGAGAAACACACTGAGGCAAAGTGAAATGAAAGTGAATCCACACAACAATCAGCAGCTCACACAGCACCAGAGTCTGCACACAAATACTAGAGACACACTGACGGGGAGAGCTGTGCGTTACAGCAGCAGCCACCTGAAACAGATCAGTACTAAACCCATGTGACCACTGGGAACCTGTCATGACAGTCATGAGTCCTGCAGGTTCATCCAGGCTGACCGACTCTAAATGACTCCCTGTAAAACTATTATGGCCACCGTTAAACCATAAAGCACCACCAAGCCTCACACTGGCCGACTGTTAACCAGTTATCGACCAGTTATCGACCAGTTATCGACCAGTTATCGACCAGTTATCGACCAGTTATCGACCAGTTATCGACCAGTCACCCTACACTGCACGAGCCGACCCTCACACACCAGTAGAAGCTGTGATCACTAAAGGGAAACACACCAAATGAAGACTTTGTTGACATGATGTACTCACACATTTTGATACGACACACACACACACACACACACACACACACACACACACACACACACACACACACACACACACACACAGGACAAAGGCTGAGGTGTGCACACTAAACTATGCCTCACACTGAGAGTGGGAGAACCTGTGGGGCTGGATGACGCCGGCATAAAAACAGAATTGTTTGAAGCTCGGATCCATTTTACTGATTCAGGTCAATTTATTGACCCCAATAAAAGGTGTGTGTCGCTCGCACACAGCAGTCACACAACAGATACATGACAACAAACAGAAAACAGACAAGACAGAAGAAGCTCTGTCAGAGTGGCGTGCTCTCACAGCGTCTGTGTGCTCTGCGCTCACAGCGAGATCAGGGCGGTTAATAAAGTTTTTTCCTTCTTTATCGCCTGATTTCTCAGAGTGGACACACATCGGACTCCTGTGGTTCTAGTTTCTGTCACATAAAGGGTGAAGGAAGAATAACTGCTGTGAAGAGGACTTTCCACTCGATCATTTCCCTCCTTTCTGACAGCTTCAGGTCAAACAAGCTCAGACGCCTGGCAGCTGAACGAGGACCTGCTGAACTCTGATTAAAATGGATTCAGTGTGAGCTGACGATCCACAGGGTTCCAGCTCCAGAGGTGTGAGCGGTGTGGAACAACTGCTTCATCTGAAGTTCCTGTTTGTGGCATGATGGTGGGCGTCCAGCAGATCATGGGGTTTGTCCACCATCGACACACCTGCGAAAGGTGAGCGCAATAACGCAGAGGAGCGGCAGCCCTCCTGACCGTCACCGTTTACACCAGAGCACGCTGACCCCGCTGCCTGTTTCAGAGCCGCTCTGATGCTTCAAACGTAGGAACAGGAACAGCCTTCGGTTTTTGCAAACACAGAGCTTTTTCCTCCATGTTTGGTTTCACAGTCATGCAGGTTTATTTTCATTCTGTGGGTGCTGTTCGACAATCTTTATCCTGAGTGTGAACACAGCCTCAGTCTTTCACAGAAAAGCAGAAGAGAGCGGCGAGAGAGGAAGTGGAACAAGACGTTTTTATGCTGTTTGTCAAATCGTTTTGTCCCTGAGTAAATCTCTGACCTCTTCCCATTTATGTTTACCAGGAACAGATGATTTCTGCAGAAACTTTAACACCACGAGTTCATTCTCCTGTCAGCTATTTACATCATCCAGCAGCTATGAGGAACAGACAATCAGGAACTGCAGTGAGCTCAGATCAGTTTCCCGAAAACACAGACGCCATCAAAGCTCACGGACACGGCCGCGGGCAACAAACTGAAAACACCGCGCACACAAAGTACAACTTTAATGCAATACTTGGAGTATATTTACTGTAATACTGTATTTAGGAGCACAACTCTGAATAAAAACTCTTATTTTATCTCCGTTATCTCCCGTTTAAAGAATCCTGAAAGACAAAGTGAAAGGTGAGTCAGTCCAGCAGCCCGAGGCGCATCTTCGTGTCTCTGTGCACAATCATAACATGAGACGAAGCGCACATCCCAAACCTGCTCTGGGAAATATTATCATACATTTCGTCCGGTAAATACACTGTAAAAACCCCCCGTGGGACGCCTGTACAGAGGGAATCCCCCCCACTGTGAAACATGATCGACTTCATGTCCCGAACACCCAGGCTTCTCTGATCATGTGTCACCGCACAGAAATATTATAATTACAGCTTTCACTCCAATAACAGCCACCGCTGATTTATGACACACACACACACACACACACACACTCTCATTTTATCCACTTTAACACACTGTCTGCTTCGTAGAGCCTTCAGCCCCACCAACCTGGCATTCCTGACTGTGACACCGAGCCAGTCCGTGCCAGTTTAACCCGTTTACTTCCCGTTTGCTTCCCGTTTGTGCGCACGCACACGCACACACACAAACAGCTGCGGACTAAAACGATCATTTAATCTCAAATATAAACCCCACCGCGGGCAGGTGAGAGACCCGCGCGGCACACAGGTGAGCCTCGCTCTGTAGTTTCGGAGAAAATTAAGTAAATAAGCAGCACGGACCGAGGCTAGCATGCTATGCTAACGCAGCCAGTTGTGGGACTTACCACAGAAGAAGAAGAGGAGGAGGAGGCCGTGAAGAAGAGCGAGGCCGTGGCGGGGGGCGGCGGACATCGCGCCGCTGACAGGACCCACGGACCGAGAAACTTCCACACTGACAGACTCACCGACTCACGGATCGGACTGACTCGGCACGTATCTCTCTCTCTGTAATTCACAGAGTTCTGTTCCGGCGTGGTTTTCGAAATAAAAGAATGGGCGGGGCCTCAATCAACGTCCGGTCTGAGACGCGTCTGCGCCGTTGTTGTTGTCTAGGTCTGGGACGGTGTCACTGTGGCATCACTGAGAGTTAAAAACTGTCTAAATTCTTTAATCTTTAATAAAATGATCAGTGTTGCTGCTTTACCAGGTGTAAAAATTAAGTTTAACATCCAGGCATCCATGAAAACAGGATTTATTACATAACATGAAGCTAGCAGGAAGTTAGCTCGCTAGTTTCCACCTAAACATGATATAGCATGTTCTGACTGAGAGATTTCTGAAAAATTCAAACGTACAGCTCTGTTATCACTTCCAACATAAATGAAGACAGAAACTAAACAGCAGTGACGTTTGTAGGGTTACTGAAGTTGGGCTAGCTGCTATATAATGATGTGCTACGTCAGTGGTTCCCAAACTTTTTTGCTAGCCACCCCCCTCTCCAACCCCCCTTTGTTTTACAAGAAAAATGTTCGCGCCCCTCACCCCCGCGCGTGCACATGCACTAACACATCCTCCAACCACACACACATATTTTGCTCCATTGCAGTTTATTTCACACTTCAAACCTTTAGTAAACAATTAAGCAAATACAAGTAATCTGCAATAAATTACAGGTAGTAATAAAATAAACTACTAACTCGTTTACGCTGCGTCCGCACCTACACGGGTATTTTTGAACACGCAGCTGTTTCGTCCACGTAGACGGCGTTTCGAATCACCGAAAACTGAGATTTTTTAAACTCCTTTTATGCGTTTAGGTGTGGTTCATTGCAACATCAAAGGTATGTGCCTTTTTCACGTCACGCTGTGCGCCACGTTATTGTTTACATGAGATGAATTGCAGAATGGCAGATAGAGACGAAATACTGTTAATCTGACTGTCTGCAGGTTTTACACGCAGTTACTGTCCCTCCATTTACAAAGGCAGAGGCATCACGCTGTGATTATTTTACTGTAGTTGTTTTTTTTCCTGTGTAATAATATTCAACATTGCTATCAATACATTTTTTTAAAAATGCCTCTCTGTGCAAAATGTGTTCAAAAACATAAACAGCTGTGGGATTCTGTTTGTCTGTGATTTGAACCGGGGGAACAAATCGTGGCAGGATCAGCCTGATGTTATTTGTATCCCGCTGTAACTTTACTGTATAAAGAGCAAACATCTCCAACATGTCAGGAGTAGTTAGTCATTACAACAAGTGTTTGTGAACTAAAAATCAAGAATGTGGGATCCTGTTTGTCCGTGATTTGAAGAGCCCAGCGCTGCTCCCAACGGAGGGGAAACTAATCCTGCAGGGAGACCTACCTCAGCACCTGTGCAGGTGAAGCCAAAGGGAAGATTTGCTTCACCATATTTTCTAGTCTTTGGCTTAGAATGAAGTTGGTTTGGAAACATATTCAGTGATGCTTCATGTCCTGCTTTGCGTTTCTATGGCCGCCCGTGCTAGCAGTGTCCAAGCGTTTTGTTTTTTCCCCCCCTTTTCATCCCCCCCCCCCCCCCACACACACACTTTGGGAAGGTCTGTACTACGTGATCGCTAGCGACACAGCTATGTTAACCTAGCATAAACACAGTGAAGCTGGAGGATGAACACTAACTTTTTTTCCACACGATAAGTTAACATGAGGGTTCCCGATGGTTAGAGACAAATGCAATCGCATGGCAGGATGCTGTAAACGGACCAAACTTCAGTCAGGAGAACAACTGAGATAATCCATCCACAATACGAGGTTAGTCATTCATATACTGCTGCAGGGGCTGGAGTTACATCGTAAGGGTTTAAAAACTGAGCTTTAAAATGAACAGTGGTGGTAAAAAAAGAGAGAGGCCGACAGTGATCACTGACTGTTTTAGGGGCTTGTTCAGATTAAATAGAACAAAATACAAAACATGTTTAAAAACACGAGTACGTGATGACTTAACAACTGCATCTGTGCTTCTGACCTTTGACCTGCACTCTTAAAAAACACAAACTTTTAGATCTGTTGTCTAAAGAATTCAGAACTGAAAAGCAGCACATGCGCAGTTGGATTTAATATTTACCTGTCATAAAGGTGCACCGTTTGATGCGTCACAATAAGTTATCTGTGATTTCCATGCTGGACTAAAGGATTTCGTGGTCGGTCAGTCTGAGAGTGGTGCTTCAGAAATATGGAGCTTTATAAATGTGTCCTTCTTTTCTTACAAACCGCTGCTGCAGGATTTATGTAAATATTCCCACAAAATTAAACAGAGGACTAAAGAATTTCAGTGTCTTGTGCTATCAACAGGAAGCGTTTGAATTCATTATAATCAAATGAAGACAGATATCAGGTTTCATGATCCAGACTCATAGTTTAGATTGTGAAATAAATCTAAGTCCACATTTCTGCAGGCTGGTTACAGACCGAGGGTCTGATATAGAAACCCTTCAACTAAATACGGAGAACCTTCCAGAACTGTGTCTGTGAAGGTTCTGGATTATAAATGGCAGACAGTTGGTGTCATAAGCCACCGCCTCTGTTCTCCGACCCTCTTTGAACAGAGACACCGGTTTTCACACCTCGGCTCATATGATTAGGTAGAGGAGCAACGGGGGTCCATGACCCTCTGGGGGGACACTTAGGGCTTAAATCTGGGACTCTCCACCATTTGACCTTAGAACTGAAGAAGCTTCTCGGATGAGAGGTGAAACGTCTTCAAGCAACAAGTCCAGACACATTTCTTTCCAAGTTGCTTAGCCTTCCAGAACTGTGTGTGCACTACGGCTGCCACAAACGATTATTTTGATAGTCGACTAATCAGATCATCATCCATTGGACGTAATACGTACAGGTTATTGCACCAGCAGCATCTGCTCTTATATAACTATCATTAGCTTACAGGTTTAAGTGTTTAAGGTCTGTGCTAACTAAAAATAAAGACAAGATGAGAGTTTATTAAATTTCAATGAAATCTGCAGATTGTTTCGGTGAAGTTTAATAAACTCCTTGCTATCTAAAATATAACAGGACACCGGAGTAAATTCTGGAGCATCTCACACTTCTGATAATCAGCTGTCTGCTTGACGTTTATTCAGCTGTGTAAAAACTATAACTTTAATCTCAGCCAAACAGATTTACTCAGGAACAAATAAAATACTGAAAAAAGCCAAACAATAACATTTTTAATTTATCTAAGTGACTCATATATCATGTTTAACCTGAGTAGTGAAAGACGGCGGTGGGTTTGAAAACGATCTGCCGGGAGTCCGGTGTTCTCACGGCTCTAGTTAGCCTAGCCCCCGGCTAACTATCGAGCTAGTGGGTAACAGACGTCTCCGAAAACGTCGGAGCGCTTTTGAAAATATGCGGTGTCCTGATAAACTGAGCCGATATTTGAGGTTTACACAGCTACATTCTCGCCTGAAAATATGTTAAACGTTTATTTTGTGACCCAGAAAGAATAATAAGAGTAATATTAAAACTAGCAGCTGCCGCCATTGTTGGAAACTGAGCTGGGCTGCGCTATGAATTCTGGGACACAGTTTCTTCTTCTTCTTTTTCGGGGTTTAACGGCAGCCGGCATCCTTGTACATGCAGTGCTGCCATCTTCTGTTTCAGTCCGTTATTACACTCTTAAATCCTGCTACTTATTCCTGCATCTTTCAGGATCTTACAAAGCTTCAAACGACGCGTCGACTATTAAATCAGTCGTCGACGATTTTGATAGTCGACGTAATCGTGACTAGTCGACTAATCGTGACTAGTCGACTAATCGTGACTAGTCGTGGCAGCCCTAGTATGCACGCTGTCCTCAACAGCCATACTGAAACTGTCACAGTTCCAACGTCAGTAGGAAACACAGCCAGATAAACTTTTCAGGACAAACGAGACACAAAAGGAATTTTACTGGAAAGCAAAGATTGTTTCAGGACCTACAAGTTTAAAAGATTAAACCAGCAGCTCCAGGGAAGGTGACACAGATGCCTGTGAGAAGAACACCACTAAACCACTTCATACTGGGAGCTGAGGGATCAGGAGCTCATACCCAGGAAAATATGATTTTAACCCCATCCTGCAACAACACAAGTAACAGTGAAGAAAAGAAAACTTTGCATTTTCATCTCATGTTCCAATTACAACTTAGATGTGACAAAATAGGTTTTAAGATCAGGTGTAGAGGTCAGTTTGTTTTATAAATGATTTAGATCATTTCATTACAGATCATGAAACTAAAATAGACTTTGTTTAAGAGAGTGAAGAAGAAACACCCAGTGCATCATGGGAATCCCCGGCAGCCTACGTCTATTGCAGCATAACTAAGGGAGGATTCAGGGTCACCTGGTCCAGCCCTAACTATATGCTTTAGCAAAAAGGAAAGTTTGAAGCCTGATCTTGAAAGTAGAGATAGTGTCTGTCTCCTGAATCCAAACTGGAAGCTGGCTCCACAGAAGAGGGGCCTGAAAACTGAAGGCTGTGCCTCCATCTTAAAGGAACGAGAGAACAACTCTTTTACTCAGTGTGATTGTTTTTAATGTCGCTCTTAAGGATCTGTTATTGTATATTTTTCAGATGTTTGTATGAAATATTGTATTTGTTTTAAATGTTATGTGTTTATGTGGTACGTGTATATTTGACGTGATGCCAGGTGTTGTAAAGACTCACCTTTCAGCACACTCACTTCATCACATGCACCTTGTTTCTTTTCCTCACCTTTGATTGGGTGTGGTGTTTGCCCTTGATTGCACTCACCTACAGCTCACTCTTCGCTCACACATGGGGCAGCAGCTGAGGTGAGTTTCTGTTGGAGTCTCCTGAGTTCATGTGTTATTTTGAGTTATTGAGTGACTTAAATCACACTTTATTTCCTTTCAGCGTTAGCACTCCATGTGTGTCTTTGCTTACTGATTCTGAGAATAAAAGGAGAACCCTATAAAGGATTGATGACTGCTTATTCTCATTCTAATCAGATGAGCCCGTGATGGCAACGACTTAAAACTCTGAGCCTTTCTTCCTTCATAACACCAGGGCCCTGTTTCAGAAAGCCGGTTTAGAAAACTCAGAGTGAAAAACGATACTCAGGGTTGAGTAACCCCGAACTGTCCAACTCGGAATATTCGGTTTCAGAAAGGCTGATAACAATTAGTTCAGTCAACGCGGAGTTGCTTTAACCCCAAGTTAAGCGCGCGGACGAGGATACATAAAGCCCTGATTAGTGGAGCACAGATTAAGCGAGTCACCATGGAGACGGAGGGAAAGAAGGCGCGGTCAATGTATTTCACAGCGCTTGAGGCCGAAATTCTGATGGCAGCATATGCCGATAACATGCAAATTTTGAGGAAAAAAAGTAACACAGCCTCAGCTGCAAAACAAAGGGAGCATGCATGGCAAAACATAGCCGACAGAGTCAATGCGTGAGTGTTAATTTAAACATTGATCGAGGGATTTCCACCCATTTAACACGTTATTTTATCATATGTTATTTTATTTGTTATTTTATACATTTTATTTTTTGATGTGATGTGAGCGCAGGTGCAACCCAACAGGCCCCAAACGTGCCTGGCAGCAAGTAAAAATGAAATATAAAAATATAGTCCAAACAGGTAAGGTGTAATTGTATTATGAGCCATAGTGCTTGGTCTGTTTGTCCCATGTAAATCAATTGCAGTTAGAGGCTACATTAATTTCCCCTCTGTAAGCACTTATTGAAATTATCTGAGCACATTACAAGTACATATTTGCTTACTCTGTATGCTCAAATGTGACCCGTTATAGCCAACAGAAAAAAAGCGGAGGCCCGAAAAACAGGTGGGGGTCCTCCACCACCACCACTCACAGAGGCTGAGCAGTTGGCTTCCGCATCACATATGATCTTCACAGTGCAGAGAACACAAATTAGCATCCATTACTATAATGAAATAATTTGTTAGTTTGAAATGCTACAGGGAACTATGTACCTGTACATTAATGCTGTGGAAAGACTTCCTGTTCACATAGTCTCCTTCATTTACTGAAGGAGCAATAATTGGAATGTGAGCGCCATCTGTACAGCCAATCACGCCTGGGAACCGTGAGAATAAATGTAAAATTTAAGTAGTAGTCCAAGTATCACCACATCATGAATTAAGTTTCGTTCATCCTGATACCTGCAATTTTGTGGCATCCCTCTTTGATAAATCTTGTGGGTCTGTGACCGGGGAACACCACAAACGAGTGCAGGAGACGTTTCAGTGCAACTGTAACATTCCTGACTGCCCGACAGACGGTAGCCTTGGAAACGTGCTCAGCGTCACCAATATTATACAGAAAGCTCCCGTTTGCAAAAAACCGAAGTGCAATACAAATAATATGTACAGAACTGAGAGGATGTCCGCGATGTGTCACATGAGCAATATTAGGCCTGAGGATGTTATTCAAATAAATTATAGATTGTGCTGAAAAACGGTAACGTTCACACAGGAAATCATCAGGAAATGATAAAATGTCCAAACGCGCTCTAATCACTCTCTCCCGGCGGAGAGCTCTGCGGAGAATTTGGGCTTCAACATCTACTGGCTCTTCAAGGAAGTGGCACGCCATGTCCGACACTTCCTACAGTCAGGTTTCCGACAAAGAGGCGGAGAACGTCAGGGTTAGTTGAAGTAAACCTGCTAGGGGGCAGGTTAGCTTCACGGAGTGTGTCGTCATAGTAACTCGCTCAGAATTAATCTAAACTCGCTTTGTGAAACCGAAAACCCAGAGTTTCCGTTAACTCAGGGTATACTTACTCAGAGTTTGCACTAAACCGGCTTCCTGAAACAGGGCCCAGGACTCTGTTGGAAATGAGATTTTTTTACCTGGATAAATAAACGACTAAAAAAAACTTCCTGTGCTGCTGAAGTTCTGCATTTCTGTGTTTTCAGCGAGGATGTGGTTAAAAGTGTTTGTTTTTTTGTCAGTAGCCTGTAAAAAAACATGTGATGTGACAGCTGACCTTTAGTCTGAGAGCCGGACCAAAAGAACAGCCCAGCAGAACAAAACATCATCGAGATGCACAAAATAAATAAAGGAGGGTTCAAATGATTCATAAATGCAGCTGAAGTGTGCGTCCACGCAGTGACTGATGGGAAAACAAGTTCAACTGGAGCGCCTCCTGCTGGCCTCAACAGCCCGTGTACAGGTAGCACTGGGGCCTCAGGGTGGCGCTACAGGGCTTTGAAATGAGGCCTGGCTGAGGAGTCGTCTTTGTATTCGAGCCATATGAACAGCTGAGCCCCCTCCTCATTACATATTATATCAGCGGTCCCCAACCCCCGGGCCTCGGACCGGTACCAGGCCGCGAGAGTTGAGGCTCAGGTGTGAAATGTCTGGTTTTCAGGGTTTTTATTGGTTTTCAGCGTTATTTTGTTATCGTTTTTATCGTTTACTCGGTTTTCCTGGGGCTTTTCACGTGTGTTATGAATAAATCTTCTTTTTTTCTGTACCGGTACTAGTTTTATTTGGTTGTATTTATCCGCGACACCTTAAAGGCCGGTCCATGAAAATATTGTCGGGCATAAACCGGTCCGTGGCGTAAAAAAGGTTGGAGACCGCTGTATTATATAATGCTTGATATTCTGCTGTGTCAGCTGTTGTTGGATGATCAGACTGTGGTTTGTTGTAGTTTCATGGAACTCTGCTGAGCGTAAAGATTAGATTAGATGAAAGTTTATTAATCCCTCAGGTGGGTGGAAATGTAGTTTCCAGCAGCACAGCACCGACAGAAGTTGCATGTTACAGATGCAATAAAGGGGAATGAGAGTAAGGATTTAAGCATAAATATACCATATATACATATAACACATATATAAATGCAGAATATATAATATGGATAAATGGGAATACCAGTGGATTCCACATTTGAGTGAGTCGCAGTGAAAAGGCACTACAGCTCAGTTGTTCCCGCCCTGTATCCCCTCGCTTTCCCCTCCAGAGAGGAGTTCAACAGTTTGATGATGTGGGACAAAGGAGTTTTTCAACCACCAACTGGTCAAACATCCTCAGGAGCTTCCTGCAGATGTTAAAAGACCTCAGCCTCTGTTGGAGGTTGAAGACTCGTAGCGGCTCTCCAAGTTCAGCAGCACACGCCTTTAGCATCCTAGGACACACCACGCGAAAAATAAAAACTCATATTCTGTTGAGTGAATACTATTAGTCAACATTTTAAACATGATTAGCAAGTAATGATACTAAGACTTATGTGTTTCTTTTGTTTTACCATTTCAATCATGCTGCGGTCAGCGTCAGCATCTAACACGGAGCAAACAGCGCAGTAGTCCTCAGCGTTCCCTGAAACACATTCATAGTTAGGTTTTAATCAAACATTATTTATTGAATAATTAAAAAATAACACTTTATGGAAAATTAGGCTCCTGAATTTTTTAGACTTTGAGAAGGGTCTTATCTGAAAGTGTTTGAAGAGCACTATTTAAATTGGAAGTGCGCACTCTAACGTGATAAGGACTTTACTGAACTTACCTCCATTTTCAAGTAGGGTGCACTGTTAAAAAAAACCTGTAATATTCCGGCAGCCGGGGCGCCAAAATACAACCGTAAAATAACAGAAAATAACTCCCGCATAAAGATACGGTTCGTGATGTTATTTTACCTTTGACATGTAAAATCAGTCTACTTATGTAAATTTAATGATATTTTAGAACGACAGTACAAAACTGTAAAATATACAATCAGAATACTTTACTCAGTGTGAACGCACTGTGTTTTCCCTCTAACAGCCTCCACATGTTCTCACTCTACTTTCCCCTCATGAATGAATTTATGCTGCACTACTTTGAATGTTCGGGGAAATCAAACGCATTTCACTCGCAGTACTCGAGCTGACTTACCTTTGTTTGAATGACGGCGTATTGACAACGTGGAGTCTAATAATTGCCAAATCTTGTACCCGATCCTTGGTGGATGTGCGCCTCCAGAGATTTATAATGGCAAAATTGGTTCGCCCTGTACGCGGTGACTCCACAGACAAGGAACGAGAATAGATCAGGCTAAGCTAAGTCAATAGCGGTTCAGGGTTTCAGCTGTGTTTCATACGGGTCCACACTTCCAATGCAATCTTCCTCCATAACGTCCTTTTTCTTTTGAGCTGCTTTGAAGTATGGTTCATAGCAATCTTCCTTCCAACACAGTGTGTTTGTTTTGATTCGCTACCTGCTAAAACGGTGGCGTGCTCCCACAATGCATTGCAGCGTGACCTGGGCCAGCTTCACCTGTTCTTGCTCGTCTTCATCACTTCACTGCTGCAGAGTTCACAGCTCTAAAACCTCACAGTCAGAGGCCGATTCTCAGAGTCTTTAAAGTGCATCCCACCCCCTCCTGCTCCTCCTAGCCCCCATCCTGTGAGGTATCAGGTTGTGCTGCACCCTCCTTCCTCCTCAGTCCTGTGGTCTGCTACGATGCTGACCTGGTCACAGTGCTCAGAGGGCAGCGAGACTGGGTAGATGAAGGGGTTGAAAGGCAGCAGAGACGGAGGGGGCAGGACACACACCTCTTCAAAGTGTGGCGGCAGCACGACTTCTGGGCACAGGAACTTGGAGATTTGTTTCCAGTAGACCACCAGAGTCACCACCAGAGTCACCACCGTGGCCATGACCACAAACGTCACCACGGCCGCCACCCACGGAGCTGCATCCACTGTAAGAAAACCACACAGCAGCAGGTGAGCCCATCAGCGACACCTTGAGCGATTGTGACGGCTGTCTGACGGCGGTGCCTACCGTCACCGGTGCGCTCACAGACGACGTCGCTGTACTCGCCCGGTCTGGGGTTCCTGTTATAGATGATCTGGACTTGGACGCAGTATTCGCTCATCGGGTCCAGGTCACTAAGAACCACTCGGTCCTGCCTCGTTTCAAGGATCTTTTTTACCTGTAGGAGGCAGCAGAGAGGAGGTCAGAGGTCTTCAGTATCTGTTTTTATTCTTTGACCCAATACAGATCAAAAGTTTAAAACCAGTTTAAAATGAGCAAAAATCATATTTTGCATGCTGGAGCTTAACAAGGTTCCAAGTAGAGCTTCAACATGCAACAAGAAGAAATGTGACACAAAACAACGCTTAAACTGAAACAGGCTGTTTTACAGCTCATCAAAAGTTTAGGACCACACCTCAAAAAAGGTAAACCCAAATATGAAGTCAGTAATGAGGAGCTCCACTCTTATTGTTGATCACTTCAAAGACTCGTTGCAGCATGCTTTATGCCAGCGTTTCCATGAGGTGAGTGGGAACATTTCTCCAAGTGGTGAAGACGGCCGCATGAAGGACATCTACTGTCTGAAGCTGTTCTCCATTTCTGTAAACTTCCCTTGCCATCCATCCCCAAAGGTTTTCAGTTGGATTTAGATCAGGGAAACACGCAGAATGGTCCAGAAGAGTGATGTTTTTCTCCTGGAAGAAGTCCTTTGTCCTGCATTGTGTACTGAAACGTTATCCTACTGAAAAACCCAGTGGTTACCACACAGAAGAGGGCTCTCAGCAATGAGGGATGTTCTCTGCAACATCTGCACACAGCCATCGGCCGTTTATCTCCTGAAGCTCCGTTGTTCCACTAAAGCAGGGGTGTCCAAACTTTTTTCACTGAGGGCCACATACATAAAAATATAGGAGGGGCGGGGCCACTTACTAGAAATTAGGAATATAACCTTAACTTTAGTGTATTAAAGTTAGAAAAATCACTTAGAAGTGGTCGAATGTTATATTGTTGAATATAATTAAAGACAAAACTGCCTTCATCACAGCTTTCCATAAATGGATCTTTATTGATTTATTCAGAAAAAGCTTTGGTAGCTCGTTCTCACAACAGCCTCGGATTTATTCTTAGAAGATTTACAGCACAGAGAAAAAACAAAGATGTGACGGGTACATTTCAAGCTTGTTATTTAAGTTATTAGGCTCAGCAACACAGCTGTTAACATCTGTTTGAAACCTTTATCAACATTAACAGACTGAACTGGGCTTAATAACAGGAGTGCATCATTTTAGTAAATTATTCTGGTGATGTCACTTGATCAAGGAGCAGATCTGCGTCAGATGAGATCAGCTGACTGCATGTGCGTGCGCCGTGCACAGCGGTGTGCTCTGTGTGTTAACAAGAAAAACGCACATAAGAAAGTGGTGCTCAAAAGCAGGGTAGTGACAGAAAGATGCGCATTATTGATATTTGAAGCATGTGCACATTAACACACGGGTACTGTGGGATATATTTTTAAAGCGCTCGTGCTCTCGTCCACTCCCCGCAAAAAAAATTAGATTAGCAGCTGTGCGGCGTCTGTGGCGTCGGTGCTCTCATCGCCTGCGATGGAGTCAAAATCAAAAGCACAGCTTTATCAGACAGGTGCAGTTTAATGTTGGCTGACGAGTCTTCAGTGCGTCGCACGACTGGATTTCTGGACACGCTGACGTTGTTGAAGTTCTGCACTTTTTCCACATTATTTCAGTGACTTTAACGAGGCCGTGTTTTATGAGGTCTCCATCTGAAAAAGGCTCGCCATGTCTCGCGATGAGTTGGGCGACTTCATAGCTGGTCCTTTTCCTGGACCTTTTGAGCACGAAATAAACATAGTTGCTGACCCTGCAGGAGAGCTAATGTCTGCTCTGGCTCAGCACCAGTGTCGGCTGCACAGGCCTGATGTTTGGTTTCATAATGACGTCGTACATTATCTTCTTTCATAACTGCCACAGTCTCAGTGCAGATCAAACAGACACTTCTCCTTGAATTCTTTGAAGAATTCACTCTCCCACCATGTCTGAAATTTTCTGCACTCACTTTCTACTTTTCGCTTCTTTGGTTCTGCCATGTTTAATAACTTGGGGTAAATTTCTTCTGTGATTGTCCTTTTTGGTGGAGCAACTGCCTTGATCAACAGCAGCTCCCCCTGGTGTTAAAAATAAGAAGTGCAATACACTCAGGCAAAAGTTGAAGTGCGGCCATATTCTATTCTATTTATAAAATTACTTGCGGGCCAATTAAAAGTGGATCGCAGGCCGCAGTTGGCCTGCAGGCCAGAGTTTGGACACCCCTGCACTAAAGGAAAAAGACCCCAGAGCATTATGGTGCCCCCTCCACTGTGGGGCGTAGAAAACATCTCAGGTGGGATCTACTTGTCATGGCAGTAATGTTGGAAACCATCAAGGTTACATTTGTTCTCATCAGAGAATAAAACTTTCTTCCACTTTTCAACGTCCCATGTTTGGTCCAAACGGTCAGTTCTGTTGTGTCCAAGGCGACGAGGCCTTTGAAGACGTGTTTTGTTTTTGAAGCCCTTCAGTCTCAGATGCCGTCTGGTGGTTATGGGGCTGCAGTCGCCACCAGTAACAGCCTTAATTTGGGTCGAGGATCGTCCAGTGTGTTGATGGACAGCCAAGTGGATCCTGCAGCTCAGTGCTGGAGACGTTTCTTTGGGTCTTCCACTTGACTTTTTTGTTCCATAACCCTCAGGATCATTTAAGAATTTATTTAAGATTTAAGAAATTCCAAATGACTTTCTTACTGCGTCCCACCTCAGCAGCGATGGCGTGCTGCGAGAGACTCTGCCTATGCATTTCAACAACCCGACCACGTTCAACAAGGGAAAGTCTTTTTGCCTTTGCCATCAGAACATCATGGCAGTGACCACCTGACAGAAAATGAAATGAATCCACATTTTTGCACAGATTTGGCTTTTTAAAGGCATGTGGTCCTAAACTGGTGTAAAACAGCCTGTTTCAGTTCAAGTGTTGTTTTGTGTCACATTTCTTCTTGTTGCATGCTGAAGCTCTACTTGGAACCTTGTTAAGATACCCCTCACACTTTAAGTGCGTAGCTCTAACTACGGTGGCTGCTGTAGGACAAACATGCTTCTATGAGAGATCAAACACATGAAATTTGGACTGTACATCATAACGGTTGTGGTCGTATTCCTGCTACTGTTTGGACCGCGTCCACCTCCAAGCCTGTGGAAGGCTGTCAGTGCTGTTTACCTCAGCTGTCTCTGACCACGAATGTAAAACATGATGTCTTTCCCAGCCATTGTATTCAAATATGGTGGGTAAACAGCTTCTACAAACCACAAAGCCGCTCCTGCCTATTTTTAACAGATTAATGATAAGTTTAAGAAAATTGTTCAAAGATGTAATTACACATGTAGTTATTACTGAGTGAATCTTCAGTGTTTAGTTTTTATGCTTTTTTATTGTTATCTTTGATTTGTTTTAATGTTGAGTTTTCATTTCACTGCTAACGTGGTTGAAATCATGAGTGAACTGCAGCTGCCTGGCTCTCAGTCCCGGCCCATAACATCACTAACTTCCTGTGTTTGACTGTTTCTACACGTTCAAGGTCCAAACTACAAACCGGCGTTCCCACCTCTTCCTTCGAGCTGCTCTTCCAGTAGGTGATGTTATAGGTGGCCGAGGTGTACGTCTCCCTCAGTTCTGAATGCTTGAACACTGGGTCTTTAATGCTGACTTCCAAAGATGTCCCAGTGACATGAAGAGTCACATCAGGTGGACCGATGAAGGCTGAGGGGGACAGATGTGGAGAGACGTTTTTATTGGACAAAATCAAAGCTGCAGCTTCTCTAACAGTCCACTCCATCTGCTACAGCTCTGTTATGCCAGTGTGCTTGGAGCTGGGGAGGTTCCCACCATGACGGCAGACGGTTTCACTGAGGACACAGACAGAAACACAGAAACCAGGATTTCACTCTGACTGGACTGAAGTCAGCGACGGCGAGAGCTCTGACGAGCGAGACGCTGAAAAGCTCGCTCACGGTTTCATTTCTGATCGTCTTCAGCTCAGCGAGGCTCTTCAGACGTCCCCTGCTGAAGCAGTCATTGCATAACTGCAGACTCCCCACACAGCTGCTGCCACAGTCTGAACCGGAGCTGAAGGGGACCATCCTGATCTCAGGAAGCTTCTCTGAGAGCCACCAATCCTCAACATGCCGTCAGGCGTACGTTGTATTGGTCTACCTGCAGAGAGCTCTGCTGCACGGTTTGCATATTTGCAGATGTGAGGAAGAACAAACTGACGGCTCAGGTAAGCAAATACCTGCAGTAATGATTCAGACACAGGCGGTTCAGATAAGAGGTGAGCTCAGGTCCCAGGATGTGTAATGAACACTACTGATGGTGAGATGAAGCCTCGTGATGAACTGAAGCTTCCATCCAACTGGTCGACTCAAGGTTCGAAGCATTGCGATGATTCATTTGCTCTACTGCGCCATCAAGTGGACAATTCAAGTGAAACAGGCTCTGTGATTATAATGATGTGATGTGTAAACCTCTAAATGGAATAAATAAATTGTTTTCATGGTTATTTATCCCGAATATTGTCTCAGGATGTCTGATACAAAAGAGAAAGTGGAAACTATGAGGACAGAGTTTTGGTATGATTGTGTAACTGTGTAATCATGCTTATGTACATCTGGACAATGACACAAACTAGTGTGTGGCGCTTCACTTTTTAATGAACTGAAAGACAGAAATCAGATTATAGGATCTGTAGTGTTGTTTACTTATATTATGGTGCTTATCATGATATTTATTACTGTGTGCATACTTTATCAGGAGAGATGAGATTAAAAAAAATCTCTTGCTGGTTCCATCGAAGAAGAAATGCTCAAGTAGCTATGTAGCACGTACGTAATCCAATTCCACAACACAGTGATGGTGGAAATCAGCTGTGTTTTGCTGCCCATTTTATTTCGAATCTGGCGCAAACCGGCGAGCCAGTTCCTGAATCAGTCACGTGGTACGGACTGCCCGCGAGGCCTCGAACGTCACTGCATACGTAATCAAAGCAAGCCTCGATACACGCTTACCAAAACTCCCCCGACATTACCGACACGCAGGACACATCACTAGTGAACACCTGCACAGACTTTCTGTGACTGCTTGGCTGACTCTGGTTCATTTACTGCAGCGATGAGAGCCTCACACATGGACGCACGATTCACAGTCACATATTTGAAGCTGGAGATCTTTATCTCTGCTGAGCGCAGCTCTCGGCTGTTGCACCGATACAGTGCGAAGGCTGTGAGCTCACACGCTGCTGCAGCATGTGCACGTCACACTTCCTGGAAAGCCGAGTACTTACCCTCCTCATAGGGGCAGAACGTCTTCTGCGCCCACTCCGAGTGCCGCCCGTCCACGGTGGCTCGCACCCGGAGCATGAAGTCGCCGATGAATAACAGCTTGAAGCGTGTGAGGTCACATGACCGGTGTGACGTCTGGTTGCACGCCGTGATCCAGTTTGGAGTCTTCCTCTTCAGCTGGTGCTTCCTGAGGAGACATGAACATGAAAACACATTAAACCCTTCTGCTCTTTCTTTGTGTTCTGTCTTCGCTCGCTCCTCCCCGAATACTCGGCGGGTCTGGAGGGAGAGCTTTCATTCAAATAAAATCAAATTACAACAGCAACACACCAGCCGTGTTTCAGTAAACGTGTCTGTTTCATAGGTCGGGGCTGGGAGGTTAACGCCTGTGGAAGCAGGATGATGGGGACGAGGGAGGAAGACTATGAAGAGGAAGGCTGCTCCACGGCTCTCTGAGGCATGGAGCACACTCTGACTTACACTTAAACTTGTATTAAAATACCAGCGAGGAGTTAAAAGGTCTTTATGTGATCACATGATGGCAGGCCAGGTGGTTAATAAACGTCTCAAATGAATTCCAGTGAAACCAGAGAGGAGAAACACGAGCCGGGACACGAGCTGTAATAATAATAATACATTTTATTTAAAAGCGCCTTTCAAGACACACAAGAATACAATAAAATGACAAAATGAAGAGTGACTACCCCATAGACAAAAAGAGAAGAAGAAACAAAACACAAAGACAAAAACAGAAGGGAAGACTGACAGCGCACTTTGTTAGTGTAAGCAGCACAGTAGAAAGGTATGGAAAAGAAACAAGCAAAAACAAACAAATAAAAATAGTAGCAAACACACCCCAGAAAAAAAGAAAGGAAGAAAAAAGGAGAAAAAGTCAGTCCCCCAAATATTGTTCTTTTAATACGTTGGCATTACTAAATTTGGCTCAATGCTTACATATATGTGTATAAAGCAAATGTA